>NC_133798.1:9136533-9436533 GCF_043250625.1 Sebastes fasciatus
GACATTTTATTCCCCCTCTAAATTCCCCCCTTTATTCCCCCATCACAGCTAGAGGGTTGCAGGTTCGAATCCGGCTTGGGACCCTTCTGTGTGGAGTTTGCATGTTCTCCCCGTGTTAGCGTGGGTTTTCTCCGGGTACTCCGGTTTCCTCCCACAGTTCAAAGACATGCAGGTTAGGTTAATTGTGGACTCTAAATTGCCCGTAGGTGTGAATGTGAGCGTGAATGGTTGTCTGTCTCTATGTGTCAGCCCTGCGATGGACTGGCGACCTGTCCAGGGTGTACCCTGCCTTCGCCCAATGTCGGCTGGGATCGGCTCCAGCCCCCCCCCGCGACCCCTAACGGGATAAGCGGTTGCAGATGGATGGATGGATGTAATATGGACATTTCTGTGTAATTATGGTCATAAATGAAAATAGCGAGGAATGCATGTTTGTTTTAAATGGACGGAGCGCTGATCTCAGAGGATTCTGTCTCAACATGAAATTTCTGCCTTTTATAGAAGTCATTTTTATGTTTATTAATATCTGTGAAGTAAATTTGTAAGTGGTATCTGGATACGGATTTTCCAGTTTCTTGTTTGTCTGATTGGGCCCATTTGATTTAACTCACCATTTAATTTCTATTCTCAGCTATCATATCATATCAGCCTGTCAGTCCACACCTTTGGTCCAGATTGAAATGTCTAAACAGCTATTGGATAGATTGCCATGACATTCTGTACAGATATCGGGTGTCTCCGATATATAGGATAAGTCCTGATAACTATTGTGATCCCATGACTTTTAACCTAGTGCCATCATCAGGTCAAATTTGCCCTTTTTATCCAATACTTTGCATTGTTCAGCAACCTAACCCATTTTGTTGTATACATTTTGGGCTCGGGTCAGGCTCAGTCACTTTGTCTTTGAAGAGGATATAACAAAAATATACTCCGTCTCGGGTTCTTGGGTTTAGGTCTCAAATTCGGCAGTACCAGGCGGGTTCGGGGAGGCCAGGTCAAGTCTTAAAGTCACGGGTACGGGCTGGGTTCAGGTCACACCTTTAAGCCTAAGTATAGCCTCACAGACCTGCTAGCATGGCTGTAGACTCTCAATCCCATACTCTTCTGGATGGAGACACTTTCATCAAGCACTGAATAAACAAATGACTGATCACAAAACTGAATCTGGGAGTTGAAAGTAGGTGATCTGATCTGTGGCTCCTGTTACAGTATATGCTATGTTTAGCTGCAGAGATATTGTCAGTAGGTAACTTTTTACATAGATTTCAAGTTCTCAGTTGTTTCTCCTGTAGTGCCTCTGACCTAACCTGAACCGCCAGATGGTTCGTTACACAAAACCATATGAAAAGCCATCATTGGAAATGGTTTGGAAAAGGGTTGGCACGTTCAAAAAAAATACTTGGCAGGTGATTGGATGAACCATCTGTCAATCAAAGTCTTGCCGTGGCCAGTCGGATGAAGAGTGAAACATCTTTTCCATCGAGAAAAGCCTTCAGTGCTGTTATTTGCTCTTCTTTCAATGAAGAAATACACTCCAGTTCTGATAGAACAGATGCTATTGCAGCATCTACACTAACACATCTACACTAGCCGCTATTGTTTAGAACGAACTGTCGCATCACACACACCTAATCCACGCCCGTAGCAGCCAGTAGCCCTTCACAGGACACTGATTGGTCTGTGCTCTGGCTTGCCGGCCAAAAACACATTACTTGAAGCCGGATATGTGATCCCGCGATTCGCGAGAATCCAGCTGCCGCGCAAGTTAATCTCTGACCGGCACTATCTGATTGTTGAGGTTGTAGCACACATACAAAAGAAAAAAGTTAGTTTACAAATGTGGCAAAATTTATTTCCTTTATTTATTCTTTTTCTTACTCCATTTCATGGTCACAGGGGTCTGGACTCAGTCCCAGCATGCACTTGGTGGAAAGCCAGGTTGTGGCAGAAATTGATTTAAGCAGCGTGGGGTCTGGATTTTATTGCAGTCTGTGTCTAAAAAGACAGTGAAACTTGCGTAACTACTTCCTCCAGACTTCTTCAGAGACAAATTCTACAGTGATTATACAGACAATGACTTTAAATCATGTAAATGGTTAAAATCTGCTCTGTCATTAAATCCACTATGTTTTAAACACACATATGTTTATGTGTGAGTAATGTGTGTGTGTTTTTTTACCTCGTTCAAATTCCCCAAAAATCCGAACACTTAATGGATAGAGTTACAATGCAAATAAAAAGGGAAAATGTGAGGTAACTAAAATGTGGTTCGGGTTCGACAACAAGGTGATGCGGGGTGATCCTCAGCAGAGTGGTTGATTTATGTGATAACTGCTCTCTGTAACACATATCCACATGTGTATATACACACACACACACACACACACACACATCAGCTGCTGGGAGGCAGCCCGGTGTGGAGAGCAAACAGCTGCTCTCACATATCACCTTTCACTACCACACCAAAAGAGTAGCTCTCTGGGCCCGCTAATGTCCATGTAGATACAGTCAGAGAGGAAATGTCACGGTTCCCCCCAGAATGTTAATTGAGCTACCAAAACAAATACCTTTAGAGCCTGAACAACGCTCAGGAATCCTTTAGTGATACTGTAGTGAGGCGCTACTCCCTCCTTTTAAATTATTGAAAGGAGATAAAATAATGAAATTAAACTTACTGCATCTTGTAAAGTTATCAATTTTTTCTGGAAGAGAAAGAAAGAATCATTGGCTTCATTTGCTCATTTTAGTCCACATACGCAATGTATTCTAATAACATATAATCTTCATAATTACTGCAACCTAGACAATCTGGCCTTCATTTTCTATTGCATTATATTTTGAAATCATTATCTTAAGTATTCCGCCTACAACCTGTCCAAGTGTACTGATTAATGAGATTCCATTACACAAAGAAATAATTGCTGTATTTTTTTTTTTTTTAACCAGACACTGAAGTTTCAGTTATATGGTTTGCAAAGTTTGAAGAATGAGAGAGTGCAAAGTGGATATGTTGCCTCATCTTCTCAATCTCATTTACACACACATACGTATATGTAAACGATTATGAATCAGTATTTAGCTAACTGCAGCTCTTCTGTATCCGAAAGCTTGCAACCTGTTTGTATCCATCAATATCTGCAATACAAATCTCCTCATTTCAATTTGAAGCCTGAAGCTGTTAATCGATTAAAATAATTAATCGCAATTAATTGCATGATTGTCCATAGTTAAAAAAACGTGTTGAAAAAAATTTGGAGCATTATTTGGCGTCCTTCGTGGCATGCTAGTACTGTATGGTTGGTACCAATGGATTCATTAGGTTTTTTAGTTTCATATGATGTCAGTATCTTCACTCTAGCTTTAAAACTGAGCCCACTACAACCTCACAAAAATCGAATAGCAGCCGGGTCCGTCGGCGGCCCATCGGATTTTTAAGAGGTTAATTCAAAATTGCAAGTCGCGTTAAAGAAATTAGTGGCTTTAAAACTAATTTGGGTTATTATCACGTTCACTTTCACAGCCCTAAAATATTTATTTGTCTTGTTATATTAGAAATTCCTGTGGCTGTCTTTCCCATTGAGTCAGCATTGCCAGTAGAGGTGGTCTAACCAGAGTTCCCGTTCTTACGATCAGTGTATTGCTCATATCCTTGTTTCTACCTTTTACAAACCATGAGTCACACTGTTGACCATTTGGCTTTGATGCCCACTGGCAGACTTACTGTCCACATTGTCCATCTGTTATTGTTTATAATACAGTGTTGCTGCCCTAAATCAATTTGTACTCTGTAATTTGTATATTAGATTGCTTGCCTTGAGTCACTTGTATGAATTCTTGCATATCGGTAAAAACATGCATACTGAACTGCATATGAGAATATCTGAGTGAGCAAAGGACTGAAAGTGAAAGATGAATGTGCAGCAATTTGCTCCCTGAGGCCATGAAATTTAGCGGGTTACTCAAGACGGTCATTTTCAGTAAGTACCGCACAGAAGTAAATACCTGCTTACAAACTGAACTAAACCCTGTTTTTTAGTGCGTGACACTGTTAGTGGTCAGACCCCAGAAGGAGTGAGCCACCCACCCAACATTCCCGTAGACAGGATAAGTTGTTTTGGTTGAATCTGTATTGCATGTGAAGGAAGAATTATCCCTGAGACTGCACAAATCTGATTCCAGTAAAACAATGCGTCCTGCCACGAGGCCAGTGTAAGTCATCCAAGTGCAGCATTTTCACTATTAGTCATCTACAGTAAAAAGCTTTGGTAGAGCTGTGTTTTCTGATACAGTGTTGTATACAGCATCGATCAACAGAAAAATAAATTGTGCAAAATACTGCAGTTTGCAGACTTATATATACTGTAGATGTCACTTGTAAGTTTTTGTTTGTAAATTAAATTTTTCTATGCATTATGTTTGATACATTGCAACCAAATAAGTTATCAATATTTTTACCATAATGCTTTCAAAACAGAAACTTTTACATTTATTTTAATGATTGCATTTTCTCATTATCCCGTGAACTATGGTGGAAAGCATTGTACATTGTGAACACGTTCTACTTTTTACTCCTTCTTTACACATTTATATTATACCTATAGTTATTTTGCAGATTTAAATTAATTATACAAAATATAATCAACAAATAAATGATGATGGATTATGATAGATTAGGATAAGACTTTAATGATCCCTGGGAGGAAATTCACAAGCTACCCAGCAGTATAAAAAGTAATCAAATTAGCCGCGCCGTCACCAGCTGCAACATTAAAGTGATGTTCACCATTCTTATCCAATAACATGCATTATTCTGAAATGGGACATTCTGCATAATGATTACTTTTCCTTTTGGTACTTTAAGTATATTTTGAATGGAAAAAATAAAAATAAAATTGAATGGAGGACTTTCACTTCTGTGATATTGCTACTTTCACTTAAAGGGTGGGGTTTTTATATCGTTCTGTAGCTTCCCGGTGGTGTTCCTTATGTATTCAAATCCGAACATTTAAATTTGGTCAAAGTATGTATGTTTTAGCGTCAAAATGCTATTTTCCCAAGCCCTTCTAAAACCTTTTTCCCAGGTGACCTAACATAGATTTCTTCGCTCCCGGTTTGGAGAAGCAGACAGGAGTACTGGCACGGGAGCTTAGCAATGTACTGCTGTGTGGACGCCACGTTAGTTCAGATCCAGAAGTCACTCAATAACACAAACTAACTAACCGATCAATGCAGTGGTAGACCAGCAACTCCCATGTTCTGCAAGGTAAAATGATGTAAAATGTCATTGAAGACTGCGATATAACAGTTTCAGTTCCCCGTCAGAAAGGGCTGTCTGATGGTGAGGTAAAGCGGGGAAATTATTCTAAATATAGTGTACACTTTAACTGATATAGATTTTTTTTAGGTGGCTAGAAAACCTTTTTCTGCTGCTACCGTCCACAGCCGCTTTACCTTGCCATCAGACAGCCCTTTACCACGGGGATATGAAGCCGTTATATCACCCTCTTCAAAGCCACCAGACTCCATTCAGAAAAGCAATCATTTTACCTCGCAGAACACGGGAGTATACATACAACCCCACTGCATCAAATCTGAACTAACCCTTTCAGTTATTTCCAAACTTAGCACAGATAACTTTGACTCAGCTAGTGCTAGCGTTCACATTATTCATATCCTTATTGATTAGCTTCGATTAGCAACGGCTGAGCGGTTGTTTCAATTTGAAAAAAACGTAACAGAACGCAGATGTTTAAGTAATAGATTAATAGAGCACTTCTTCCACCACTGTAAACTACAAATACTACATCCTTCTATGCCGTATAACTGTCTACATGCTTCTTTTTACAGAGATTAAACAATATTAAATCTATTATTTTGTAAATTAATAAAAACAAATGTAAAAAAAGAAGTCAGTAAATCAGCATGTTACATATAACAAGTGATGAATTATTACAGAATATTCTGTGTCTCCCACCAAAGTCCAACCAGGACACCCGCACACAGGGACATGAAACATGAGTGGAGCAGTAACCTCATCACTCTTGCTGCATTAGAGCCGGATCCCTGCATTTAGCACTGCCCGGGTCTATGATTTCATTACAGATGCTTGATTCAATACTAACAACTCAGATGACTTCAGGTCAATTACTCAATGACAGCGCTGCAGGCAACACCATCAATCACCTGCAACTAACCCTCATCCCATCTCCCCTGTAAGCAGCAGCACAACCTGTCCGCCTGTTCACTGTAACGGCACACTCCGAGTACCTCAGCTGAGCTCAGCTTGCCTGATACTGTACATACCACTCACTCCAGCCCCAAAGCATCAGCGCCAAGTGCACAGCTGTGAAAACAATCATTTCACATTTATATCCCCAATTCACTGGCTTAACATCATGTTGTGCTCAGGCTTCGCTTGTACCTGTATTTTCACACGAGAAGATCTGAGTGAGTCGCCTTCTTACATGTGCTGGGTTACTGAGAAAGAAAGCCATCAGATTGACAAGATAAGGCTTCTCTTCTGCCAGCCCAAGCCAAGGTCACACTATAACCATCACACAAAAACAGAGGTCAGTTCAGTTAGACTCACACACAGTGGATGAAGATAGAAAGAAAGACTAGTATAGTCTACAGCCATGCTATAGTGTCTCTATTAGGCTATACCTGAGCTAATGGCTAACTTCGGCGTGCTAACAAGTTCACGATGACAATGCTAACATACTGATGTTAAGCAAGTATAATGTTAACCATGATCACCATCTTGGTTTAGTGTGTTAGAATGCTAACATTTGCTAATCAGCATCATAGACTGTATATAAGAAGAGGACGTGGTCACGCTTGGTTTGTGGACTACTGTTTTGAAACCTTGAGTTCAGCATTATGGCCATCACAGTCTTGGTATTTGGCTGTCGCCATGTTGGCTTTTTGCAACCAGAAGTGACACAAGAGGGTGGAGCTAAGTACAACCAAACGCTGAACAAGATATTTTTAGGTGACAAAAAAGGTTAGAATTAACTCTCATGAACTGAAAACACACTGTGAAAGGGTTAAAGTTGTAAGAAAAAAAACACGGATAACTCCCAGACAGGACAACGCCGTGGTAGCAACCTGTCAATCACAAGGTAGCCACGCCCTAAAGCATCCCCTGCTTTATGGTCTATTTGACTCTAGATGAGACCATAATTTACTAAATGAACATCATGCTGTATTGAAGAAGACTTGAAACTAGTGATTGAGACCATAAACTCATGTTTACAATGTTTACTGAGGTAATAAATCAAGTGAGAAGTAGAGTCATTTTCTCATAGACTTCTATATAATCAGACTTCTTTTTGCAACCAGAGGAGTCGCCCCCTGCTGGCTATTAGAAAGAATGCAAGTTTAAGGCACTTCCACATTGGCTTCACTTTTCAGACCCAGAAGTAGCCCACTGATTAGCACAAAACACAAAGAAGATATTTAGTAATAGTTCTGCATGAGCCTAAAACCGTGATCCGAAACCAGGCTGTAAACTCATGCATTTCAGATTCGACCCGACCCAACTGAACACACCAGACACTGCCAAATTTGAGAGCTAAACCCAACCCGAGTCCGAGACTTTATTTCTGTGAGTAACTGAGCATGACCCAAGCCTGAAATTTTCGCAAAAAAATGGGTTAGGTTGCTGAACTCTAGTTATAAAGCAAAGTATTTGGACAAATTACAAATTTGACCTGCTGATGGCACTAGATAAAAAGTCAGGGGATCACCAAAGTTATTGGGATTCATCTTCCTAAACCCATAAACTAAAGTATTGGACCAATTCAGATTTTGACCTGATGATGGTGCTAGATGAAGTCAGGACATCACCAAAGTTATTACAGTTTGAAAGGGGGCATGTGTGTTCGAATTTCATGGCAATCCATCCAATAGTTCTTGAGACCTTTCAATGAAAAACAAAAATGTCAACCACACAGTGACACCAAGGGAAAAGTCTGTGTATCAATTTCTGTGCAGAATTTCATGGCAATCCTTTCAATTGTTGAGATAATTTATTTCAGTCCGGACCAAAGTGGTGGATTGACTGAGACCGACAATCCCATCCTTTTGTCATGCCACTAGTAAGGTTAGAAAAAGAGGAGGAAAATGGAAAAAGAAAGAAAGAGAGAGCTCAGATCAAGTGGATTAAAGGGAGAAGACAGAGTGAAGGAGACAATAAAAGCTGAAGGGGACAAATATGATCTTCATTAGCCTGTGAGAGAGCTCAAAGGGAAAGTCAGTAGCCTTAATTGCAACTTCAATGATACTTAGGTCCATTAGGATATTGATCACCAAGTCAAATAAACCGAGGCAATATAAACATCAGCCGCATAGTCTAATGAGTTCATATTGACATTTCATTGGGCTTGTGTGAGTGTGTGAATGCCTGCACAAGCAAAATGTCTGAAAGTGTGTATAAAACTAGTTGAATGTGTACACACCAGTCTCACAGACCGCAGCTCACCATTTCCTTTCTTTTTCTTTGTAAAATTCTGTTTTATGATTAAATAAATGATTTCCTTTTTGGCCGGTAGGGTGAGACGCAGACCCACTTCCCGGCTCGCAGCAGGAGTCACAGTTAAAACTGAGGTAATGGCCTTGAACTGCAAGAGTCTTCGCAGCCTGAAACGGAGCCCTACGGTCACTTGCCCGGATTATTGAGCCGTTACTACAGCTTAACTAGGACGGAGAGGTGGAACCAAGCTCGCTTCAAAGGGAAGGGAGGGAAGTGAGCTGGTTGTAAACTGAAGTATTTCCTGTACAGTGCTGAAAGAAAAATTATGTTTTTCGTGTGTGATTTTTGCACAATTGTCGGTGTTCTGGGTCTTTACTTTTTCTCTCAGATCTTTAAGGAAGACAGCTGAAGGTAGATGGCAAATGTCAAGGTCGAGGAAGATGAGAGGAGACGGCAAAACAAAGCACAAAGAGCTGAAGAGGATGTGGGGGAAGAGGGATATGTGAAGAAAGGAGCAAAAGACCTTGGATTTACATAAGTGCCTATTGTGGATCTGGCTGAGGATTTGCAGACACGCGTAGTATATCCTAATAAAAGTGCTCACATAAACTCAAACGAAGACTGAGAACTGAATGTGAGTGATGAGGGGCACGTTCAAGGCCTTGCCACTGCAGACAGCTCATCTGTTGTCCACGGAGATAGGAGGAGGATTCAGGCGGTTTTGTCCAGAACGGGAGGCGGACTGTGTCTCTGTCTGTAGGCTGAGCTTTCAAGATTGAAATCTTTGAAGAACTTCTTAGAATGAAACAAGAAGCGATAGCGCAAACGTATTCAAGGATTTGATTGCAGTCACTTTCTGTTAACTGTAAAGTGTGGAAGTTCAGGACAATATTACCCGAAATGGAGGTAAATTTCAATCAAATTTTTATTTCTTTTACCACGTTGTACAGTATATGACAAAATTAAAATGAAAATAAAAATTGTTTATAAAAAATAAATATAACTCAAATGATAAGTTTTAGTATCCTTATGAGCAAAATCCTTCTGCTGTTATAATGAAACTAAATGTGGACCGCATTTTATTTTCAAATTGTCATGTACAGTAATGTGCTTCCTGAACTGCACCTTTAGGTTTCACACAATAATTGAGGAAAAGTTTCTGTTATTAAAATAAAAGTCTAAAATATATAGGGCTGTCAAAGTTAATGCAATAATAACACGTTAATGCAAATTTGTTTTAACGCCACTAATTTCTTTAACGCAACTCGCGATTTTTAGGTTGTAGCGGTCTCTGTTTTAAAGCTAGAGTGAAAATACTGGCATCATATGAAACAAGAAAAACCTAAGGAGTGTAAATAACGCTCCAAACTTGAAAAACTAAACTAAATTTTGACGAGGAAAAACTTTCATGGCCATTTTCAAATCGGTCCCTTGACCTCTGACCTCAAGATATGTGAATGAAACTGGGTTCTCACGAGTCCCCACTTTATGATAATCACATGCAGTTTGAAGGCAAGTCATAGTCAAGTCAGCACACTGACACACTGACAGCTGTTGTTGCATGTTGGGCTGCAGTTTGCCATGTTATGATTTGAGCATATTTTTCATGTTAAATGCAGTACCTGTGAGGGTTTCTGGACAATATTTGTCATTGTTTTGTGTTGGTAATTGATATTCAATTATACATATATACTTATATTTGCATAAAGCAAGCATATTAGCCAACTCCCATGTTGATAAGAGTATTAAATACGTATTACTCCCTTTAAGGTTCATTTTGAACAGATAAACAATGTGATCAATTTGCAATTAATCGCGATTAACTATGGACAATCATGGTATTAATCGCGATTAAATGTGTTAATCGATTGACAGCTCTAAAAATGTTATATTACATTTAAAGGAGCTAATTCAAATTCAGAGTCAAGATTCAGAGGCCCAATTTGCATTTGCATTTTCACATTTAGTACATGGTTTGTTGTTGTTTTTAAATTTTGTTTAAATTTTGACATCCATGGTTTATTTTTACATGTAAAAATGAAAACTGGAGTTACGTCAGATATCATGCACACATATACGACAAATTAAATTTGCATTGAATGATTTTCATATAGTGCTGTCAGTCCTAGATGAGCCAGTATTCAAACAAACAACTCTTCCTTTAAGGAGGAGAAAACTTTGTATATAAATACTCTACAGATTTCCACCATCTGTAATTTATTTCCGCGCAAAGAGCTGTTTAACCTATTTTTTCTTTCTTGCTCGGTCTGCCTTTGTGTCTCCTTAAAGCCCAAGAGAAATCGAATACCGTCAGACCGCTTCGATTTATTCTCATCATTCTGAAACAATGCAGTTGCTGTTTTGATGTCCTGTTGCAACTTAAACCCGAAAAGCAAAAACACAGGTCATTTGTCAAAGTACAGTAACTGTGTTCGGTCCAGAATCCAGTGTCTGTTCTGTTCCCACAATGCTATATTTGGTTGCGATTTGGATGCAGACTGTCCCAGAAAGTCACGTTTCGACTGCAGTCTGTGGGGATTTTGAACTTCTCTGTGCAGCTAATTACAGTCATGGTTATGCTCTTACGCTCTGTGTCTATGAGGAACAGATGGACAAAGGCTTCGACAGTCTGACTCTGTGACACATTACTGCGCCAGCAAAAGATCTGGTCGGGGACCGTGTCCCAGAAGTCAGAAATGATGAGAAGTTAGTATCATTTCAAAAGCAGGAGGGTGGCTGAACGGATCATAAACTGCGTTTGGCCTGAAGACAGCCGCATTCAATGCAACTGCATAGTGATGACAGATGGTCTGTGGAAAATCTGGGATGTCTGCAGTACCAGGCTGTGAAGTGGCAACTGCCCAGGGTGTGTGGATGCTGTATACAGTATCTCCAAACTCTGGCAGAGAAAATGCTGATGTGTTGACATGAAAACGTATACAACAGCTTGCCAAAATTGTGTGTTTAGAGAGATATTCAAAGTTCAACCCTTTCGACCCAAAATCAAACAGTGACAAAATAATGATGCACATTCACATAAGTAACCCATTTTCCAATTTATCGTATTAGTGCGTATTAAAAACTTTTATTTGGTGTCTATCACTGTGAGGAAGGCCACGGTGGATGAAAGTAAATGCAGATAAATATTGCCATCTAGTGGATATATATAGCTATTACAGATTTTAGGAGCTTTTTTAAAATGGTCAGGGCATATTAAGAGTTTTCAGTCCAATATTGCCATTAGAACATTTGTAAATAAGTATGTTGTGTCACACAAAGTTGCACAAATCTGCTTTTACATTTAAGCTCTATGCCTTCATTAATGTGTCCTTATAGAATGAAATATATTCATGTGCTGTAGCTATCTTTACATGGGGGCTCCAGTGATTTAGTATTCCACTTCTATGTGAAAAACAGATTAGAAAAATAGGCTGAGATAGCCTGACTTTTAGTCCCTGGCAAAAACCCTGGATCCTACATTTCCCATAATGCCATTGTCTTTCATAAGAACCTTCCTGCCTGATTGATGGTCTTGTAAACTCTATACCCAATTTGTGACTTTCTGTTGTGAATATAAAATCTCTAGTTAAAACTGAGATGACATCATAAGGCTTATTTTCTCACACTAAGGTCAAAGGTCAAAGGTACACCACAGCCGACAACTTGTTTTGGCAGGTTGTTCACTATAGGACTCTTCATGACAAGTTAACTGAACTTCATGCGTAAAACTGGTGGAATGCTCCTTTAAAGCTGAAGCAAATGCGATTCTCAAACTTTTTCATGTCAAGGAGCTCCGAACTAGATGCACAATAGACCACAGACCAGGGAGAAGAGGTTGAGCTCTGTGCGTGTTACTAAATAGCCTAATACTACATTAAATTCCATTTATGTCATGCTACTAGCACTGCTAGCTACTGGCCGATAGCCAGTTGTTTGGGAACAGAGACGTTAATACATCCACCACGGTACAGGCTTACAGCATACAGCCCACGGGTGTATTACAAGATAATAAAAGTGATGAATTAAAGCCAATATATCCATTATTACAGCCACATACAGTTAGGAGAAAGCTGGCAGAACCGGATATGTCATAAGCGTGCAGTCCTGTGGGTCTGATGTACATTTATTACGCCGAGGAAAATAACTTAAATGGGGTCATTTAAGTGTTCGTTCTGAAAAGCTGATTTACTTAAAAAAAGATTGTCCTCTGATTTACAGACATCTCTTTTGGCCACATGGCCATAGACCCATATTGACATTTTCAGTCAAAAATGGTGGCAGCGCGACCTCAGCGTCATCTAGAGGCATCAGAGTTTCATCTAGTCTTATATCATTCTATTCCCCTTGCTGCGACACATCTGTGGACATCTCATAAAGCACTGTGGAGCCTTGCATTCTCCATTTATCTGCTGTATAGCAGTCATATATGAATATTGATCAATACTCATTGAGTTTATTGCTATTTCAATGATTTGGGGGGGATTTACGTTATTTGTAACATGGCTATATGGATATAAACAGTGTTTTGAAGTAAAACTCCCAGTCAACATCAGTGAACATGGCCAAAACATGGAGTACATCTTTATAATTGTATCATAAATGTTGTATTTTTCATCAAATTGACAGTTCCAGTTGTAGTGAAGAGTTGGAGAATACATTCAGTTCCATCATTATCCATGGGATGATAATGTTATAATGGTGATATTGCCTTTGAAATTGAGAAGATCTCTCTTTTCCCTATATTTCATCTAGATTACTTTTCAAAGGAGACCAGAGATATGCATATAAGCCTTATGGTTACCATATACGTATAAATCCACACAAAAATGAGGGATGGGGGGGCGCACAAACAACATTTTAATTAGGGTCACCAAAATCCTAGGGCCGAGCCTGCTTAAATGTTTTGATAATCATGGCATAAAATTATGTTTTAATTTTTTGTTTTGTTTTCCCTCCCCTCTCACAGCAGACATTTTAACCTGTCATAGCAGATAAAAAGAACAGGTGTTACTAATAACATTAGTTATGTCTCTGTTCCATTTAAGTGTAGGCCTACTGAGCTATGTATGTGAGCCAGCATGCTCAATAGCCTACTGTAGTATGGCCCTGACACTGGCACACCACATGGAATGCAGTCATAATTAATGGTGTGACACGTTCAAGTGCCTGCCATGAGAAAGGTCTGTGCCATGTCCAGAATCACTCACTTGTTCCCTCTCAGTGGTGGAAGAAGTCGCCTATTTAGAAGTAGCCTATTCCTTTGCTTATTGTATTTAAATTGTAAAAGTACAGTGGGAAATTTTCAGCAAAACGTACCCAAAACGTTGCCCTGCGCGCAAAAGCACTCACCTCATACTTTCAATAATATCTCTGTAACTGATGTGTGTAATGACTTACTTTAAAACTGTCCTACAGTGCACTGTGACCATTTATCAATACAGAGTGTGCAAGATGATGAGGTGTGTGCAGCTGTTCTCACACATCTGTATTGGATAGACTTTCCAATATACTTTATGTTTATTGAGCTACGTAAATTGGCGGAAGTGATGCAGTCTGCAAAAGGGCGGAGACGCGCAAATTAATGGCGGTTCTATTGTGATAAAAATGTGAATAGTTCTGTTTATCTGCGGAATAGAGTCTTTATGTTTGTTTTTCTTTTTTTCACCTTAAGCCGGGCTACAAATGTGAGGATAATAAACTTTTGCACATATTTGTTCGTTGTAAAAAATTAATAAATTGTTGAAACATTCAAATGTACTTATTGTTTTACTTCTTGGTCTTATAACTTGTCATAATGCAGAAAAGGGGCTACTGGCATTTTCTTGAGTCGTTTTTATCTTCAGCAATGTATCATATTTTATAAGCTGATCACACGTTTTATATGTACAACATTAATCTGAAAAGTAACTGGTGACTATAGCTGTCTCTAGTCTACTACAGTATGTACAGCATTCCCTCTGTCATGTGGTGGAGTGGGCCACACTGTCGCCTCACAGCGAGAGGGTCGCAGGTTCAAACCCGGCTTGGGGCCCTTCTGTGTGCAGTTTGAATGTTCTCCCGGTGTTAGCGTGGGTTTTCTCCGGGTGCTCCGGCCAAAAACATGCAGCTTAGATTAATTGTTGACTCTAAATTGCCCGTAGGTGTGAATGTGAGTGTGAATGGTCGTCTGTCTCTATGTGTCAGCCCTGTGATAGTCTGGCGACCTGTCCAGGGTGTACCCCGCCTTCGTCCAATGTCAGCTGGGATTGGCTCCAGCCCCCCCACGACCCTGAACAGGATAAGCAGTTACAGATAATGGATGGATGGATGCATGTGGTGGAGTGGACGTAGAGTGGCAAAAGGGAAGTACCCAGAGTAAAAATGTGTCCATATTTTACTTAAGCACATTACTTGAGTAAATAGTTACGTTCAACCAACCACTGCATTTTAACACTAAATAGCTTACTCTGTCGTGAGATACAAATTGAGATTTCAGACACTTATGAATCATCATGATGAAAAGCGGAGTCACTGCGTGCAAACATCCAGCAGGATAGGACAGTCAGCGGAGTCACTGCGTGCAAACATCCAGCAGGATAGGACAGTCAGCGGAGTCACTGCGTGCAAACATCCAGCAGGATAGGACAGTCAGAACTATGAGGACGCTTTTATTTTCTGTCGTGCAACAACTGCTGTCAGCCCGCAGGCATGTCCTGTTCTCCTGTCCAACTTTTATTCTCTTCAGCACCGCCAATGTGCTTCTTGTTAAGGAAGAAGTTCAACTGTGACATTATACTGTACACGTCAAGCCTTAGTGTTCATAATTACTGAGCCATTATCACTGACCAGGAAATCATCAATTGTCATATCCAATATAACCAAAATTAGAAGTGGTAACACAAGGCTCTATCCATCTCTGAGTCACTCAGTAAGTACACCAATTTAAGAAAGGAAATTGTTTTGTTTGGGGTACAGCCTACAACAACGTTTTCATTGAATTTACCCATAGAAAGAATAATATGTTTGTTCAAGTTCTTGGGCTGTAATTCTTGGAGGTTTCACAGAGGCCACATGTCTCTTGCCAGTTTCAGCACAGCCTGTGTCTGCATTCCGCTGCAGCAGCACGACTGCTACATCTTAGACGCAGCTTTGTCCGATTCTGACTTCCACAGAAGCACGCCAGTTCCTGACGGCCAGATGTTTGAAAAAAATTACCTTTAGAAAATCTGTGTGCTCACATGTTGGCATCAGCGTGTATGCCCGAATGAAATAAATTGATGTTAAAATAGTGTTAAAACAAATAAAATGTATTTTATGTGGTTGCACTTTGGTAACTATTCCTATGCCCATGGAGAAGATGAACTGTGCCAAGCAGTGAACAAAGTCTTCCTTTGTGGTTTCTGCATATGTTTTCTTCCAGTACTCGGGGTGCGTGCATTGTATAATTAGAAATAATCACTTAGGAGTGTAAACTTTCCACATTTGTCATCCTGAAGAACACAAACCGAGCTGGTTTGACGGTGGTCATCCTGGCACCGTCACATAAGCTCCTATACCCGCTGAGGAACCACGCTGTTGGTAAAAACAGAACCAAGCTTGAACTTATAGGTACACAAACACAGCTCCGAGGGAACGATAAACATGCTCTCTCACCCGATAAGTTCTTCAGCCCACAAACAGAAGCCAAGATAAATCAACCCCTGTGTACTCCCACATTGCTTTTGTGTTCGACCGACACAAAATATAAGCTTCTTCCAAGGCTGAACAGACTGTAAACAACAGTGACAGATAGCTCAACTGAGGCAGAGAACAATGTATAGTGGACATGATTACATGGTTTGCATGAGTATGACGGGATGAACTGATGCAGCGGTGGACTCAGACTGTCTGAAGGGCAGGAGCAAAAAAATAAAAAGGGCTCCTGCGCACAGAAAGTTGCATGCAGGGCACCCTAAAGGGCACTTTATCACGTTTTGTCCACTGGAAGGGCACCCTAGATGGCACTTTATCACGTTTTCTCTATTTAATGGCACCCTAAAGGGCACTTTATCACGTTTTCTCCACTGGAAGGGCACCCTAGAGGGCATTTTATCACGTTTTCTCTATTTAATGGCACCCTAAAGGGCACTTTATCACGTTTTCTCTATTTAATGGCACCCTAAAGGGCACTTTATTACGTTTTCTCCACTGGAAGGGAACCCTAGATGGCACTTTATCACGTTTTCTCTATTTAATGGCACCCTAAAGGGCACTTTATCACGTTTTCTCTATTTAATGGCACCCGAGATGGCACTTTATCATGTTTTATCAACCAAAGGGGCATCCAAGAGGGAACTTTATCTAATTTTCTCCACTGGAGGGGCAGCCTAGAGGGCACTTTATCATGTTTTCGCCACTGGAATAGCACCCTAGAGGGCCCTTATCATGTTTTTGCCACTGGAAAAGCACCCTAGAGGGCCCTTTATCATGTTTTATCAACCATAAGGGGCATCCTAGAGGGCACTTCTTCATGTTTTCTCCACTGGAATTGGCACCACAGAGGGGACTACCAGTGAAGTGATGAGTTGCATTAAAAAAACAGCAGTAGATTTTAAGTTTTGACTTAATGACAAGGGCACATAAAGTTGAAAGAGGAGCATTTTTCAATGACAGGGAATAAAAGAAATATAAACCACAAGGCGAAATGCTGCTACTAGAGATGAAAGTGGTGATAAAAGAACAAAGAAAATGAAGTGTCATCGACACATACCTGTAAATGGTGAGTGTCTGCGAACCTGATGACAACCAGCTGAAGGCATTAAGAGAGAGTCAGCTTAGGGGCAGAGAAAGAGAGAGAGAGAGAGAGAGAGAGAGAGAGAGAGAGCTCAGATGTGGATGGGAGGGGGAGAGAAAACAGTCCACAGCAGGGATGAAGAAGGTGTACAGTGCGATGTTACGTGAGGCTGCAGATGCACAGGAAAGAGGAGAGAAGAAATGCTACAGGATTGGGAGATAACAGGCAGAGACACAGCAGTAGTCGAGACCCCTGTCCAGTCCCAGTTACATGCAACTGACATTGTGAGCGCGATCTGATCAGGCCACCATGCTTCCCTGGAGGATGGCCACCATTGGTCTTTTCTTCTGCTGCATCATAACAGGTGTGATGCGATGCCAGACTACAGGTAAGACTTGAACTGAAGCTCAGTATTTTAATGCAGAAAAGCAAACTGTTCATTTTTTATGTGAGCCTGTAAGAAGTTTCATTGCAAGATTGTTCTTGTATCTACATGTTTCAACAATAATATTTGGTAGCAATGTTACTTGATTGGAAGAATTTGATGGTTGGATCTTTCAATACATTTCAATTTCTAAAACCATAACGTTTTATAGAGCAGTGTTTGAATCAGTCTTGGCTGTAGTGTTTACTGTAATATTAAAGAGTGATCCTCTTTTGTTTATTTTCTTTCCAAATTCCAACTTCCGACTCTGATTTGTAACAGGAATGACCTCATTATATCAACGCGTTGTCGTCCCAACTCGACGCTTTGTCAGACAGCTTGGCGTCGCTCTTTTTTGTCGCCGTAACCATGTGCTTAACCAGCCCTCGCCATTTCGGTCGCAGTAAACACATGCTTTATGTTGTGAAGTAAACAAAAAAAACATGCTTAGGTTCAGGCAACAAAACCGCTTAGTTAGGTTTAGGAAAAAATAAAACATGGTTGGTTGGGCTTAAAACTACTACGTTTGTACAGTGAAAATGACACTGAACTTTGTGAACAGGGACATGAACGAACAGCTGATTGTAACCTGACACACAGGACACGAACGGCAGTCTCCCTGATGAAAGCCTTGTGTTTGTTGGACCCATCCACCTCCCTTCCCATCCACCCGGTGTGTGTCTTTTCGCTCTTAAAGCTACGTCACCTCACTCCCGGCGCACTTTCCCTGAGCGTTTATATCGACGTGGATGGGTTTACATTGTAGTAAATGGAAAGCTTGGTGCATCTCATACCGACGCTAAAGGGTGCCTTGTGCATCGGTATCTAACGCCGACGGCCGCGACAAAGCGTCAGTATTTAACGCCCTGTGAATGAGAAAGGGCTGATTATATGTAGTGGACATGAGAGCATATTTATCTCAGACATTTAATCGTAGCAAACTGCTCTGTCTAGAGGAGCCCATGCTCTTTTTCCAATAACAATACTAAGAGTAACACATTTAAATATAATAGAACAAAAATAATGACTATGCCATAAACAGGTTGTAGGTTTAATACTGTCTTTCTAGTTACAGCACAGTTCACTTTTACTCTCATCCAGAAACTAGGTTCAGACATCATCTGCACCTGTTTCTAATAGAGAAAACAATGGGAGGAAACTCATATTCCTCAAGTCAATGAAAAGCATACTGCTGAGATATTCAGACCAGCTCTGGTCAGGGAATTTCCTTTTGTCTGATGAGGTCAGATCTTTTATGATTTGATAAGTGCTTTTCACTCTATCTCTCACTGCAAAAAACACTTGCAGTCATAAACAGGAATTATGATGTACTGATGGCTGATGTGCAACAATTCTGATGGTTGAATTTTCTGTTTTTTGGCTATGGACACTTCTCCATTGATGTCAAAATTCAAGAATGAAATCCAAGCAGCAGTAAGAAGCACTTCATCATAAAAAAGCTGGAATTACCAGCTGGTAAACACATGACTTCTGTATGCAGTTTACTGATGTGTGATCTTTGGGTTTGTCATAAGTTTTCCAAACAGTTACCTCTCACTGCCAACTGGAGCTGCCAAGCATGTGACGTTGCTTGGCACCATGTGATCTAAGCACGGCGAGCTCATGATCTTCATTATTTTTTTAACATTTAAAGGGGAACACCACCCAAATTAAGAATTTCAATATGTTATTTCCATGGCCTAGTAAAGGTCAGTCACTATTTGTGAACATGAGCTCCTCTCTCTCTCAAAGTCAGAAACCAGAGAAGTAAGTCTCAAACTTGTGATGTCATAGGGTATAAAGTCTGGAGCTGCTCCATAGACAATGAATGGGAGAATTTTTGTTTTCCTTTTTATACCCAAATGAGCTTTATTTTATTGTAATAATCTCAGTTGTGAAACAGAAAATGTTCCCATATACTCAGAACATTCCCCTGGGTGCTCTCAGTGTCATCTAGAACATCTCTCCCATTCATTGTCTATGGAGCAGTTCCACACTTTATACCCACTTACATCACAAATTTGAGTTTTAACACTCTAGTTTTGGGAATTGGGAGAGTTGTTCATGTTTACTAATGTTTTTTGGACCGTCTTAGACCATAGGAATAACATGTAGGAATTTTAAAAATGGTTGTAGTTTCCCTTTAATTACCAGTTACAGTACATCCGGAGAATATGGGCCATCAGTATATATATAATATAAACAGTGTAATGCATTTCAATGGAAGAGTAAGCAAAAAAAATATATGTTTTTGGTCAGATCTTTATGAAATAAGTATTTAATTTAATGTTTTTGGGTAATATAGATTTATATAATCATGGCGACTTAGCAGACTCACCAAAAGGGAAAAAAACAAGCCTGTTAATATAGTGCAAGCCCTTTTTGGCCTTATTGAACTTAGATTAATGGAGGTCATTATCTAAACATTATGACTGACTTGTGTGGATGATTTAACCCAGAGAAGTCTATTAAAATATCATCATCTTGTTGCGCCTGACATAAACAAGTGGATGGCGAGGAGCGTGTAATCGACTCTGGCTTACACATTTAATGGATTTCTTAAGCGAGTTTCCAAACTTCTCTTCCTTATCTCACGAATGATAAACACTGTATGAGCTGGTCATCATAACATCTTTACTCCAGACGACTCCAGGCAAAGCTGTTAAGGTTTAACGGTTTTGATTGTTGCACTGCTGCAGGTTAAACAGATGGCATGAAACAACACAGTCCAGTTCAGTCACAGTCACTCAGACTACTGGTCTGAATTTGTGCATGACACGGTAGCTTCCTGTCCGTCTGCTTTTATGTCTGTATGAGTTCCCTCCATCTGTTCTCCTTTTCATCTACCCAACATTGTCACCTGGAGCATATATCCTCTTGCAATATGAAGTGTAAACTGCCTGAGCTCCAGATATTACACGCATTAATAAAACCAGCCAGCAAAGACTACTGGACAGTAAGTCAAAAAGGGGTCTAAATCTCTTTCTAGTCTGAATTTCTTTCTGTCTGCCCCCACTTTCTTTACCTTGATGGATTGCATTAATGTCAGTCGGTTGGTGGGTCCACCGCTTTGGTCTGGAGTGAAATATCTCAACAAATATTGGATGGATTGCCATGAAATACAGACAGTCATGTTCACCAAAGGATCAAAGCCAATGTGGAAGTGCCTTAAACTTGCATTCTTTCTAATAGCCAGCAGGGGGAGACTGCTCTGGTTGCAAAAAGAAGTCTGATTGTATAAAGGTCTATAAGAAAATGAGCCTACTTCTCACTTGATTTATTACCTCAGTAAACATTGTAAATATGAGTTTATGGTCTAAATCGCTAGTTTCAAGTCTTCTTCAATACAGCATGATGTTCATTTAGTAAATTATGGTCCCATTTAGAGTCAAATAGACCATAAAGCAGGGTATGCTTTATGGTGTGGCTACCTCGTGATTGACAAGTCACTACCACGGCGTTGTCGACATTTTCGTCTTACAGCTTTAACCCTTTCACAGTGTGTGTCAAGTTCATGGAAGTTAATATAACATGTTGGTCTCCTAAAAATGTCTTATTCAGTGTTCGGTTGTACTTAGCTCCACCCTCTCGTGTCATTTCTAGTTGCAAAAGACCAACAATGGCGACGGACAAAAACCAAGATGGCGACAGCCAAAATGCCAAACTCAAGGTTTCAAAACAGCAGTCCACAAACCAATGGGTCACTATGTCCATTTCTTATATAGTCTACGGTCGCCCCTTAAGCTGGTAAATGAAATTTGTCAATTTGTCCTATACTTTGGTATATGAGCAAATACCATGGCTGTATTATAGGAATTGGATTCCGGATCCGAAGATGGTGCCCTGTCACTTAAATGAAAATTGCTCGCCCAGCACATAAGCCAAAAAAGTTTTCTCACTTCTGAGTTTGCTTCCTGCTGTATGGAGTATGGATTTGGGGACACAGCGATTGTTCTTGCCAAACATCAGTATGTTAGCATTGTCATTTAGCTCAAAGCGCCGCTGAACAGTCTCACAGAGCCAATAGCATGGCTGTAGATTCTTGTTATTAATCATCTTGTCCATGAATTTTTGACTTATTTTGTTAGGGGAAATAGGTTATGAGCTGTATTTTTGTACTATTATTAGTATTCCAAGTAATGTGACTGCGTAGTATTTGAGGAATGTCTGCAAATGCATAATGGTTACACTTCCTCATGAACGAAAGCTCCCAGGCCTGGGAGCTTTCTTTGACTGCACAGGAGTTGTTGTGGTTGACACCCTGCTTTACCCATGCTTTGAAAATGAGTGTGAAATGCTAGGCCCATAGGCTACACTGCATGCCGAAATCTGGATCCTGTTGTCAAATCTGTTTGTTACTCTGCCTTTGACTCATCGCCTGCTAGAAGTCATCTGTAAGGTCAGAGAGTTTGAAATGCATTATCATAGATTAACTGCAGTATGTCCGATGAACCTGGGTCTCACATGTGCCAGAACAGTTCAGAGTTTGTTTAAACTGCTTGTCACAGGGGATTTCTAACTTAACAGGTTCAAGAAGCCCTTTTGGGTCCACAGCAGTAAATCACGAGACAAAAACATGTGATGAAAGCTGAAAGAAAAGGTTGGCTACGGAAACGGTCCTTGCTTTTCTACCACCCCTCATTATCACCGTCTGTCTCTCTTGACCTCCTAGCCCTATTCCCAGCTGCAAGCAGATATATAAGAGGGGCGGCAAGTATGGAGAACCCCACCTTCCACAACTCCTTTGATGACGTTCATCTATTATTTGAGGTGAGACAAATATATCCATCATTGAGTGTAAAACCAGCGAATAAACCTCAATAATGATCGCTTCTCCTTTTCGTCAACTAGATCCTGCTGGCTGGTATAAACTTTGAGGCCAGCGGAGAGTTTTCAGTGCAAGATGCCGAGCTGGCTTCCCTCCGCAAGACAAGAAGCCTGGAAATCATCTGTGAGGAGATCATTCCCAGGAAGCTAACAGAAGTATTTAGACTCATCTCTGGCCTTTCAAACCACATTGGTCACCTGCATCAGGACGATTTTGAGCGCACCCTGTTGACCTTGGTATACACCACCCAGGGGATGGTCAATTCCACGACTGAATACCAACGAGATGTGTGGGCCGAGTCTTTTGTTGGTTTGTATAAAGTCATCAAGCAGGATCTGACTGGGAAAAACTGATACTGGTGTTGCAACACAATGGCTCCATGTTGGAGATTAATATATAGAAATATCCATTGAGATCAGCTGGTGGTCCTGGTTTGTGCTTTGAGGAAACGTTGCATCTTGAATGCCGGCAGGCTATAAGGAGCCTGGGAGAGAAATCCTATCAAAAACTTTTGCCACAGATAGGTAAGGTGCACAATTATTAAATATATTTACTTTCACAGCAAAGTTAATTCAAACACAAGGTACTGTATATACATCAAACAATATGCTGGATTTATATGCTGAAGGTGGCAAAAAAAACATCATGGATCTACTTACATTCACATGTCTTTCCAGTGGTTGTTCACTAACACCAGGTTGTGATCGCATTCTCAAGGCCTTTACACACCGGGGGCAATTTTTTCATGCGATTAATTCACACGTCAATATATTTTTTTCAAACTGCTGTTTTTGACATGAATACTTTCACACAGAACATGAATATTGCGCGGTGAAAAAAACAACGTAATTCTTTTTCGGGGCTATGTTGATTTTTTTTTTGCTTTTGCACCACGAATAAAGGCATCGACCAATCACATTGCGCGAAACGGGTTGAGTTGCGCCTAAATTTATAAAACGACAACAAGGAGGCTCTGTGGTCTGAACCAGGACAGACAACTTTACTACTCCTTTCAACCTTGTTGAAAAAAGTCAGCACAGATCAGATCCACTCCTTCTCTTCTTACCTTTCACAATAAAAGCCGTAGCTTTATAATATTCGCATCATATTTTTTTCTTTCTGTTATTTTGTATAAGGGTCCTGGGTGTTTCACGTCTTGTGTGTGTCTATTGTAAAAAAGTCAAAAATAAAATATATATAAAAAAATAATATTCGCAGGCGCATTTTCATGTCGTTAATTCGTCACGCCCCCGTTGTGTAAAGGCCTTAAAACTGATAAGACCAAAAAAATAAAACATCAAGCAAACTAAAGAAATAATTTTTTATACTCAAGTAAATGTCTTCAAGATTTATATATATATAGTCAGCTTTTTATCATCAATAATTTACAAAATATCAACTCAAACTCACTTCAGGTACCTGAAGTACCTGTCCATATATTATCTTATGCAAGATGCCATTTGTAAATGTCACTCCAAAAGGTCATGTGGAATACTTTGCACCATGTTTTTAATGTCCAGTGTTTTAACAAAAGGACAGGAGGTCCAAACTGAGCTGCCTCTGATGTTTTTTGGAAAATCCCCAAAAATGGCATGCTGAAGTGTTTCCACAACTCACAGAGCAACTCCAATAATGATCTGTGAAGGCTCTGGATGTCCGTGTTGCTGCTTTGGGTCCAGGGCGTTAGCATCCATGGAGCTCGACTCACCAGGAGGGCAGAAAGGTATGTAACGGATCCAGGAGGAAGAAGACAAGTAAGAGCTGATGCCAAACGGAAGGTTGTAGACTTCTTCGCTCTCCACTGTGTTGCTGGAGTCGTCCTCGTGAGCCCTGTTCCACGCCAGAATGCCTCGTTCATGCTTTGATCCTGTTGGACACAATGTTAAATGTGTTAAACCATACTACTACAGTCTACTGAGGACTCTATATTGACTCTTCTTCACTTGACTTTTGTGCTGGATCTTTGGCCATATTACCAAGATTAAGTATTGCATATTTTTAGAATGTTATTTTGCTGTTAATATGATGATAATATGGTGAGTTAATATAGATGTAGATGTAACAATTTAAACATAATAAACTAATAATATCATTAAATTGAAAAATTACCTGGAATTGTGTTGTCCAGTATGAAGCCAAAGAAACCTCCTACAAACATGCTGGTTGTCAGAAGTACCACCAGTAACTGGTCTAATTCCCTAACACCTGAACAAAACACCATGAAAATAGTTAAAATAATCAAGTAAAAGTAGGATGCTTTTGATAAAAAATACAGATTATATAATGACATTTTATTCACATACCTGTAGCAATAGCTTTGGGGTTCTTTAATATCCAGTTAGGAATGACCAGACCAGAGAACATGGAGAAGCCAAAAATAAAGATGTTTCGAGAAGAATTCATATCTGCATACTGAAAATGTGAGAAAAAAAGGTGAATGTTTTCATGTACACATGGCTATTTTCATGCAATATTTTGGTCAATGTTAAAAACTATCATGCAAAAATGCTTAAGGTTTTAGATTGGGTTGCAACTAATGATTATTTTCATTGTTGATTAATCTGTCGATTATTTGAAAAATGGTGAAAAATTGGTGAAAAATGTTGATCGTCCCCAAATGTCTTGTTTTGTCCACAACTCAAAGATATTCAGTCTACTGTCATTGAGAAGTAAAGAAACCAGAAAATATTCACATTTAAGAAGCTGGAATCAGATCATTTTTACTTTCTTTTTTTTCTTGAACAATTACTCAAACCAATTATTCAATTCAATCAAAATAGTTGGCGATGAATTTAATAGTTGAGAACTAATCGATCAACCATTGCAGCTCTATAGTTTTAGAGTGTGTACCTGCAGATTAGAAACTCCTGCTGCAGTGATGACGCCAAACATAACCAACAACATCCCTCCTACCACGGGTGTTGGGATAGTGGTAAATATGGCGCTCACTTTACCAAACACACCCATGGCAACCATTAAGACTCCGCTGGCTACTATCACCATGCGACTGCCAACCTGCAAAATCAGAAAGAGAGAAAAAGAAAAGGCTTTTCTTGAAACTGTCTGTATTTATACAACATCAATATACCTAAAAGAAAGGTTATGCTTATCTACAAATGTGTCAGTTTAAGTAAATTACTTCCTTATATGCTCAGGCTCGTCTTACCTTTGTAATACCGAGGGCTCCAATATTCTCGCTGTATGAAGTGGTACCGTTTCCTGTACCCCAGGCTCCAGCCAGCAGACAGCCCAGTCCCTCAATGCCAATACCCCTGTTGATAGCATGTTTAGGAGGAGGTGGAGCACCAGACAGCCTGGCACAAGCGTGGTAGTCCCCTACAGACTCTATCATGGAGGAAATCACACCAGCCAAGATGCCAATAACCCCTGCCAGGCTCACAGTCGGTTTCCCCCACTGACCTAAGTTTGGAATCAAACATAAGGAAACAGAGAATGACATAGTGTGTATTAGCCTGCAACACCTAGTTTTCTATTAACTTTTTAATTACTAAAAAGTCCTTCAGGTGATAGCCTGTTACTGTACCTGGGTAAGGCATAGTGAACCATTGAGCTTGGCCCAAAATATCTCCCTTTAGATCAGTGCGGGCCAGGTAGCCATACTGGTCCGGTTCAGCAGGAAATACATTGTGGATTGTAAAAATGTAGCAGATGAGCCACGACAAAGTGATTCCAAGCAGAACCTGAGGACACATAGGAACAAAAATAAGGCTAAGACTAAAAGCATAATTTATTTCATTTATCTTGATCCCGAAGACAATTACTAAATCAACTTGTTTGATACGTACAGGGAGAATCTGAAAGATGTAGACACGGGAGGTGTGCAGCTTTTTCTCCTTGCTGTATGTTGGAAAGGGCACGGGTATGTGACGGAGGTACTGTGAGAACAGGATGATCAGTGCTGTGGTCCTGTGGGAGACCGGGACAAAGATATTATTTCACGATATAAAACTTAGTGTTGCAGCTAAATCTAGTTCTAACCAACATAAAACAAAGTACAGCAACTAAGCAGGTTCTTTGGCAAGGAACTTTTAATGGGCTTCCCTGCCCTGCCAAGAGATTAAGACTTTACACAGATTTTATTGCGTTACATGCAACATAATCAGAAAGTGATCTTAAAGAGGAACTACACCCATTTTCAAAATTCATACATGTTATTCCTATAGTCTAATACAGTCCCAAAAATATCAGGAACATAAACAATGCTTTCCCAAATCCAAAAACTAGAGTGCTAAAACTCAAACTTGTGATGTCATAGGGAAATAACATATTGGAAATCTTAATTTGGGTTGTTTATTGTGTTACATTCAACAAAAATCAGAAAGTGATCTTAAAGGGGAACACCACCCAAATTAAGAATTCCAATATGTTATTTGACCATGACATGACACGTTTGAGTTTTAGCACTGTAGTTTTTGGATTTGGGAAAGCATTGTTTATGTTCCTAATATTTTTGGGACTGTATTAGACCATAGGAATATCATGTATGAATTTTGAAAATGGGTGTATTCCATCTTTAAATTTGGAAAATAATAGAATAACAGACTTGAAATAGACCATTTTTGCTTTTTTGGTACTCTGTAGCAGAATGATCCCAAACCCTAAAAACACGCTCTCTGGGAATTTTACCCACATGGTAGAAATGCCCCAGTGGTTGCCAGCACTGGTACCAGCTGAGTCATACAGGGACAGTCCAATGAGAGAGATGGTGGGAGCGATGGTGAGAGGTCCAATGAAGCGTAGGAAGAGGCCGATGAGGCCGGAGAAACCGACAAACACCTGGAAGAGTGAGCCCACCATAATGGACCCCTGCAGCTGAAGACAGAAGACATCAAAATGTGGCATCACTCTTATTACAAAGGTGTTAACAAGGGATGAGCATAATAGTTATTATCATTGTCACAGTTTTGTTACCATATGCAAATTACACCTTGGTTAAGACAGCTGTTTATGCCAATGGTACTGTTCAGGCTGCTGGGCTTTCTCAAAATGGAGACCACATTTTCTATTTATCCTGACGGTTCCCACTGTTGCTACTGGTGATCGGTGGTCTGCTGAGGAGGACTATTCTTATCTGATTTATTTGGAGGAAAGCAATCCGTTTCCCCCATTATCCACGCTGGACGCACACCATCTAAAGTGCATTGTGGCGGCAGTGAAGGGCGTCTATCTAATTTACTTACACTAATAAAATACACGTATGTCTTATAAATGAACAATTTCACTCTTATTATTGTGGATGACCTGACTTCCTGTGACCTACTTACAGAGAAAAATCTATTTTGTGCAAGTTCAGACAGTTTCTCAACCATTACCACAAAATAAAATCCCCTAGCTACACAACTGCAACAATCACAACTCTGCATGGCTAATGTTTTAACATGCGGTTGCAAGGGTTGAAGCTAGCATGAAACACGCACACATAATATTACCGTTACACAGCAATCGAACAATGACTACCTTTGTGCAGCTGAGGGTTTTTTTTAAACAACGAGCCTTTGTCCCAGTACCAGCGGCCAGGACACAAACACTAATTTGATACACTCATCATTTGATTTCCATGGGACAGTCCTAAGTCCAAAGATCATACTTTAAAAGTATTTTTATAACAACACTGTCACACATAAGTGTAAACGCTGCATGTGTAAAACTTTGCACACATACTCGAGCAGTATATCGCATCTCCTTGATAAAGTCTACACACCAACTAGGGGTGGGTGGGTTGTAGCTACTGTATGAATGCACAGAAAAAGGCATTATATTGCTGGTCATACACATTATATTGCTGGTCATACACAAACACCTTCAGTATAGATACCTACTCTGTGCTTACTTATTCCATCGTACCCCTGATGGCACGGACTACTGTGAGCATTGAAGTCCCCTATTTCAAACAGCTGAACTACCTTGGAGCTCGAACCAGCAAGTCTTTAAAGAATCAATAAGCAGCGACATCTGAGTAAATTCTCAAATAATCCAATAATATATAAATGGTAAGCAATGTAGAAATATTTTGTATATTTCCGTGTTTATATTAATGTATGTAACATTAGACCTTTTTAAGTATAGATAATCTGCTTTTTTGTCCACTTGAGCGCAGAACTCAACAGCGAGCTGATAACTAGAGACCATCTTGCGATGGGCGTCGCGGCTGGTGTGAACCAGGGGCGTAAAGTGAGGGAGCCTATGGCCCCTTCCCCACTTCCTACCCAATCTACTTCTGCACCCTTTGCTCAGACCACAGCCGTCTTTGAATTAGACCTACATTTTGATCTCAACTTCACACGTGTGAAGTTTCGTGACCGCATCTTGTACGGTTGCGATGCTATCGCAGTGACAATATCAGTTCACAGACATCCAAACCACCTCTGTGGTAGTTCCTGCGACAGTAGGTGTCTCCAGGACCACGTTTTGCCATGATGACACACACAGACTCACAAGGCGAAAACAATACCAGCAAATGTTTGACGAGTTGTGGCCATATAAGTTGATGGCTAACTTTTAGCAAACAGTTGCCTATACAGCAGAAACAGAGAAACATTAACGTTTATTAGGAGTCGTGTTTCTAGCAACCTGACGAATGTATATCCTATATTTACTGTCATTTTAGCTTTGTTTAGGTCTTTACCAATTCCTGAGAAATAGCCTATATATATAGCTTTTTAGCTGTTACATGCTCCACTATGTTCACCAGCTAGTTACTAACTTTGTGTATCTGCCGTTTGGTGCTGGGCAGTTAACGTAGACATAGTTGCCTGGAAACCAGGTCGACACGAGCAGCCACACTGAACCAAAACATTAAAGTTGTGGGCCATAAAACCAAAACAATGAGCTGAAAGTTGTTAAAACTCTCTGTAGAGATGAGGGGGACTGCTGATTTGTGAAATAATTTCCTTTGTGTTTGTCACTATGAGTGACACCTTTTCACATTACACATAATCATTTGAGCTATTGATATATAAATATTGATTATTACAGCTTTAAATTGTATGAAAGAAGTTGTCTTGTTGGTGTTTGGTGTATGCTCTTATGTCACAATCTGCAACTGTCCATGAGCTAAGTTTACTTACACTACTAGCATGCCAAAAAGATGACAGAGCGTTTCCACAATTGTCTGGTTTTGGAGAGAGATCAACAGGGAGTTGGTAACAATGGGAATCTTGTATGTCAGATTACAGATTGTAGCTTATTTACATGTGAACAAAATACTATTTAAGGAAAATGTTCAGTGAGTTGCGCTCTAAATCGGGATAAGAAAGATTACAATGTTTACTTACTTCTCTCATTCGACTCTGCCACACTTCTATGAACTCTGTGGAGGAGGTGTTGACTAGGCTGGCATTTTGGGTCCAAGCAGGACATTGCCACTCTGGCATGGACAGCAGTGCCATCGAAGGTGCCAGCAATGTGAATGTACCTCCTTGGAGAATGGGGAGTCTGGAAATGTCAAAGAGACATCAGGAGAGCAATTAAAGTGTCAGTAGGCAGAATATTTTTGGCATCATTGGGCAAAAATTCCATAATAACCTTTCAGCATATTGTAATTCAAGTGTTCTGAGAGAAAACTAAATTTCTGCACCTCCTCATGGCTCTGTTTTCAGGCTTTAAAAAATCTAACTTTGGCCAATCACAGGTCATTTCAGAGAGAGCGTTCCTATTGGCTGTTCATTCAACAGAGGCAGCTGTCAATCACTCGCGAATTCCGATCAAACGGTCAAACTGTTACTGTAATGCCTATTTCTCACGTAAAATGTTTTCAGAAACATCTTGTAGTGTACTGTTTAGCTGTAAAATGAGAAAGTTTGCTCCGGCTGGTGGGCGGTGCTTGGTATTTCCTCAACTGTTCTCAGCATGGCTGCCAGGTAACAAACTTTCTCGTTTTACAGCTAAACAGTACACTACAAGATGTTTCTGGCAACATTGGAGGCGAGAAATAGGCATTACAGTAACAGAATATTGATTCATATTTGATCAGCGCTGCCTAGTTTGACCATTTAATCGGAGTTTGCGAGTGATTGACAGCTGCTCAGAGATGGCAAGGCTCCAGCTTGGCTCTGATTGGTTGTTTTGCTCCGGGCCATTAGGAGCACCGGAGGTCACCGGAGGACACCGAGGCACATGATTTTTTTCCAGATTGACTGTCTCATGCACAACTGTCAGGATATAGTGACCGTTTTATAAAAATAACTTTTTTTAGTCATATTTGCTCCAATCTTGCCTACTGCTGCTTAAAGAGAAGGGAGCCAGACGGATATGGCATCAGGATAAGAGCATTTCTATACAGGTCATAAATCATCAGATTTGTCAGATGTTGTGCAAAATAGCTTGGGGTAACATTGTACTTAAAAAAGCTTACAAAGGTATTTGTTTGACAAATGTGCAGCTCCTCTCAAGTCCACCTCAAGAGTCTCTATCTGTATCTACAATCCCTGTCTCTTTCACTCATAAAATAAGATCAGTTGATTTAAATCATGTGCTCTCTAATTAGGCTGACGTCTGTAACAAAGGTTAACTGAGTTAAAGTCATCTGCTGAGTGAAAGTCATCTGCTATGTAATATCCTCATTATGCTGCTGATTTCATTTTCAACATTTCACAACAGACGATATCAGACGTAGAACTTAAAATTTCTGTCTCTCACAGTGAGTCCGAATAGTCAGAGGTATTTTTGCGGAAAAAATGCTAAACTCAAGGGAATAAGACACATAGCTAGCAAATATCTTTTCATGTGAGTTTATAATGTTTTCATCCTAAGGGACACAAATAATTAGCGTTGTTTTCTTTGGCTTCTCCGGAACAGTGTGCCATTAAACATACAAACTGTTTTCCTTACAGCTGACCTCCAGGTATTTGGAGCGAGACAAGAAAGCATCAGTGGTGCTAAGCCAGGGGAATGTGGATTTAGCAAGAGCCAGATTCCAAACATAATAAGATGGAAATTCCTCCCCTAATCCTACTGTGACACCAATATTCAGCCAGTCCGCACAAACATAGTGCAAGACAAGTTCAGAGCGACAAAACATGGTTGAAGTTTGTAGTTCTCTCAAACAAAGTCAGCCATTACATCACTTCTCCCGTGTGTGTGTGTGTGTGTGTGTGTGTGTGTGTGTGTGTGTGTGTCTGCACACAAGAGATACTTCACATTGAGTAGCTTTAAAACTATGTGAAGGGAGTGCTGCTGAGAGGTCATTCTGTTCACCTTGTTTAATTAAGAAGAAGATACAGCATGGATAATTCTTCTTCAATGCACTGGAAATGCTGGACTTCTGTTAAAGCACGAACCAACACAATATGAAAAAAGCACTGAACAGATCTGTCTTATCCAGTGTCTTACGAAAAGTTATTCATCTTTTTAATGTTTTCCTACTAATGTCCAGCAACACGTGATGCACGTGTCAATTTCAGTTTGTTACATGCATACAGTCTTTTCAAAATAAACTTCCATCTACACAGGAAACAACTTAGTTAGGTTTAGCCAACAAAACTACTTAGTTAACTTTAGGAAAATATTGACTTGGTTAGGTTTAGGCAACAAAACTGCTTAGTTAGGTTTAGGAAAAGATTGACCTCATTAGGTTTAGGCAACAAAACTACTTGGTTTAGGAAAAGATTGTGGTTTGGGTTAAAATTACTAAAATAAGTACGGAAGATACGTGACGTTTATACTTCCTGGTTCACAACTACATGGATTATACGTATTGATTTCGTCGGATATATACGAATTACAGTGCATTACTTTTCATAGGTATAGTTACAAACAGTGTATGGGAACAAGTTGACATTGGGCCTTTACCAATGTACAACCTGGACAGGTCGCCAGATTATCACAAGGCTGACACATAGAGACAGACACCCATTCATGCTCACATTCATACCTAAGGGCAATTTAGAATCAACAATTAACCTGACCTGCATGTCTTTGTTGACTCAAAATTGGACCGGCAATTTAGAGTCAACAATTAACCTAACCTGCATGTCTTTGGACTGTGGGAGGATACCAGAGAACCCGGAGAAAACCCACGCTAACACGGGGAGAACATATAAACTTCACACAGAACCAGTCGAACCTGCGACCTTCTTGCTGTGAGGCGACAGTGCTAACCACTGCAGCCACCGTGCAGCCCTGTATGAGAACAGCCTGTTCTGCAATCTAATTAAACTAAACATTGATCACCCAAACATCCTCCTGCTCATTAAACTACCTCTCCTTTACTTCCTCACCTAATGCCGAAGGTAACTTGCAACAGAGTGCAAATACCAGACATGAAGAAGATGGTGCTGATGAGGTGGCTCTGTGTGAGGCCATCAAACTGCAGACACAACCCCTCAGATAAAATCAACGGGATGGCGATGATTCCTCCAAATGCCGTCAAACAGTGCTGAGAGAGCAAAGATGGGGGAAAGATATCAAGAGATACATTTAATGGTAACAGTAAGGTACACAAAAATGTGAGTGGTTACTGGGGAACGAATGAGAAACTAAATGCTAGTGAACCATTAGTTAATGAGTATCTCCCACTCAAATGTTATAGAGTTGCTAATGATTATAAAACGAGTGAGGAATGAATCAGGAACGACTTGATCATTGATGAATCGTAAAAGAGTACTTCTCTAATAACTCTTAATGGAGGACTATGTAGTAGATAATGATGAGTTACTAGAGACTTTACATTTTACTGACTGGGAGATCCTATATTAATGAATCATTAAGTAATGATTAGTTCATATAGACTTGATCATACTGACTACTTTCATGAGTTGTTCCTGATTAACTCTGAATCAGCTGTTCACAAATCACAAAAAAGTGTAAGTTATCATTAGATAATGATGAAGTAATGAGGGACTCTTCAGTAACAAGTCAGTATTATGTCTCACTTTACTTGGGGGAGGGGGGGACACAGAAACAGTAACTAACAAGTCAATACTAGTTTAGTGCCGCTCTGCAGTTGATTCAGAGTTAATCAGGAACGACTCGTGAAAGTGGTCAGTATGATCAGGTCACATATATTCATGAACTAATCATTAAATAATGATTAATTAATATAGGATCTCCCGGTCTGTTCTCTAGTAACTCATCATTATCTATAGTCCTTTATTAAGAATTATTAGAGAACTATTCATTAACGATTCATCAATTATCAAGTCATTCCTGATTCGTTCCTCCCTAGTTGTATAATCATTAGCAAGTCTATAAACTTTGATTGGGAGTTACTCATGGACTAATGGTTCACTAGCAGTTATGTTTGATGTACACAAGGAGAAATGTAGGGGAATAAACTGCCTAGTGGCTAAACCAGCATCCAAACACAAACAGATCTTTACATGACTGAAGCAAGTCTGTGGACTACATGTTTTCTTGGAATGAGCCAAGGTAGATGCTGTAAAAATGGTAATAGTAGACAGTGTAAAAGAGAAAAGGAACTTGTGTATATGGGCAAATACAACTAAGTCTTCAGAGGAAAGTCTGACTGATCACAGCTGCTAAATACATGAAAACAAACTCGCACTGACTTTACCATCTCAACTGTGTCTGAAGCAAATTTCACAATCAGGCGTACGTAAATAAAACCAAGTCTAACCAACCGCGAAGGAAACGTCAAACGGAAGTTCTCATGTGACTGTGGTCTTGTTTGTATTATTACATAAGAATCAGAGGCTAAGCTACATAGGCTCTTAATCAGGAAATGACTAGAGACTCATTGTCAAACATCGCTTTAAAACCCCTTTGCTGACGTACCTGGATGCCTAGGATGATGCACAGGTACCAGGGAGGAACATCTGTCACACAATATGCTAGCTTGTTGTTGTACCCCTCCATGGACGAGTCCATTTCTTCTCCACTTTTTGTGTCAGGTAGATCACGAAAGTGAGTTTCAAGCTTCAATGAGTCAGACAGCAAGACAGACAGAGGTCAAATAAGGATACATATGATCTTTGTTTTGCATTGTGGCAATCTGTAATTTAGTTATATTGGCCAAATCTCAAAACAACAATAACAACAATGGAATGCATAAAAACACTCGTTCAACCAGCACAAATTTGGGACACCCATAGGCTATAATTCCTAGAAAGTGAATGTGGTTAGATGCTTGTTAGGTCATGACTTTTTAGAAATCTTTTTTTTTTATCACATCCAAGACATTATAGGGTAGGATGAAAACAAAAGGCCCCATCAAATAAATGAGTAACACATTTTCAATAATAGGACTAAATGTTATACTGTAGATTAAAAACACTGGTATGCAAAATGTCTTTCTATTTATTTTACAAAAGTCCAGACAAAGTATCAACATTTTTGGATATAAATAAGAGTTGGACTGAAATCTTCTGTTTCTCTGACTAAACAGTGTGTCACTTACTGTATCTTTCCAGGAATGTGATTTTAAGCATGGAGGAGCAACAATGTAAGTACTGTGTATTCTTACGTTTCCATGACGCTACTTTGTTAGCTATTCTATCTGATGTCAATTATTAACTGAGCAAAACATCTAGTTTATATTGTGGTACTAAGACTCAATGTATTTATTATCCAGTTCAGTTAGAGGAGAGATAAAGCAAAAATAAAACGTATACATGCAATCCGGATGTTTTCAAATTCACACAATTTCAAAGGAAATCAATGGATTTTCATATGATCATATACTTCAAGCTTTACGATTATCTTGAATAGCTTTAAAAAAAAACATTTAAAGTTTGTAATCTTTTCAAAACATTTCCTTGTAGAAAATGAAGTAAAAGTTATACTTACTGCAAATGCATAGTTGTCAACACCATTACTGTCCTTTGCTGGAGTCATGTCAGCTTCAGCCTATTGGCTCAGGTGGTGTTCTTCTGGGCCCGAAAACAAAATAGGAAAGTGAAAAAACGTTAGTGAGAGGGGAGGGAACACATCAAGAGAGGACGGAAGAATCTGATAGAGAAGGGAGAGAGCTGGGAGGTCGGAGTACGGGTGGGGTGGGCAGCTTGATAGGAAGGAGCCAAGTTCAGACATGAGACTGCTGCACTGAAATGAGTCCCACCAGCAGCTCATGTGAGCCCAATTACAACAGTAATAGCAGCTGACCAACCAGCATCTGGTAGGGAGGAGATACCCATTCAGACAGGCGATGACAGTTTTTCTCTCTTTCTCTGTCTTTCAAACATACTCTCTTTGCTATTTTGGCAATACTTACTGTTTGGTTGTTTAAGACAGAGCCAAGTCAAATTTATACAGTTAGATACTGTATGTCTTGCCCTTTCCAGCCTACTTTTCTTCTAATTCTAATACCAAATAATGTTTTGGAGGAAGGCAAACCTTCCTAACGATCACATGTTGCCAAACTATCACATGGTACCTAGCTGTTATTGATGATGGGTAAATGTTCAGTAAATGTTAACTTCATTTACTAATTTACCGTAAAGTTCTATTTCCCAGAAATTATATTATATTAAATTATATTATTAGTCTAAATTAAGAGTTTGATAGCAGCCCACATCTACTTCATTAAGGAGGTCGTAGTATGGCAGCAGAAGCTTGGATTCTCACACTATTGGCATCACTGACACAGGATAGTTGTCTGCATTTCCTCTTGTTTCAAAGTGAAGATTCGGGTCACAGACAGGCCGCTGCATGAACCTAGGAGGAATAAAAAGTAATCAATAGGTTATTTAAGAACAAAGCTCATTGAAGGAACACCTCAATCTCACATAATGTCCGGACTCTACCAACTACAGTTTTTATTAACTACTACCACTGCAATTAATTAGATGATTTTACTTTCACACATTAAAAGTGAATACATTTATCATCGTTGTATGATACCAATTTTATGAATCTTATTGTTTTTCATTCGTCAGCCCTCATACAGTAGGCCAGTGGTTCCCAACCTATGATTGGGGCTCCCCTCAGGGCGATGCAAAAGAGCACAGGGGGTGCGCCAGCATTTGTCTGTTTTGAGGTTGTCAAAATTAGATGTGCACATGTTTAACTAAAATCATAATAAAACACTTAGTGGTTAATTTATGGACAAGTCTGTATATAAAACTGTTTTAAAAGATATGTTTTTTTGCTACTTGGTAGGCCACATTCTGTTTAAAGCCGATATCTGTTTACAGTTGCAGATAGAGATCAGGCTGCACTAATAATATTAGTATTATACTATTTGTAGAATTCGATTCTTTCCGACTAATGTGATCCAAACATTTCCAACTCCAACAACAACTCCAGAGTGTTTTAAAGTCCAAAAGTCAAAATATATTGAAAAAAGATCGATGTTATCATTTTCAAAATTCAACATGTTTTTATCTAAGTAAATATTCTGCTTCAATTCATATTTGTTGGAGTTTAGCCTTTCAAAAACAGCATTTTTATTGCCGTAAAAAAAACTTTTTGCCCAACCTGCAACTGTATCAGGGCGGTCTAGCAGCAATCTAACAACAGCATTTTATATAACCGCAATAACACACAATCTATTTTGGCTCGAACACTTTTATAGTAAATTAATTAAGTTGTTCATAGATCAAAGGTCAAAGTATGTATTAGCTTTCACAAGATGTTATCACTTTATGTCTGTCACGGCTCTGGCCTTGACTCCAGTAGTTTTCCGGTGTTCTGCTTCCCCTGGGTCTCCCCCTCCCCTGCCTGTCTGTGTGGGTGTGGCAGGGGCGCGGCTTCCTCATCAGGCACCTGGTCTCACTCTCCACTCTGCACTCTGCACCTGTCAACAATCACCTAATCAACCCACAGTACAAGAACACCAGCTTTCCTGCCAGTCCTCAGATTGTTCTGCCTACCATGCCAGCCTCCTATCGAGCCATCCTCACGCCGCCTCAGCTCATTCCTCCAGCCACTCCACCCTGCTCAGCAGCCTGCCTGTCCCCTGCCTTCTCCAGTGCCCTCACCACCTTTATTATAATAAATCCACCTGCTTTTCAACCACCATCCAGCTGTGTCTGTGTCTGCATCTGGGTCCTAACCAACAGCCCTCACAATGTCGTTGATGAAACTGACAAGTTATATTCATGGGGGGGGGGGATAGGTTGTGAATCACTGCAGTAGGCTACACAGTATACCTGTGGTCATGCATCATATAAATATGCACAGAGGTATAAAAAAAGCAATATCATTGTATTGACACACATTCAGTACAACAGTTTTAAAATTAGGCCTACTGCCGGAATTCAATCATATTCTCTTTTGAAATGTCTTTTTAACTGGGTGAACCCTAAATAAAATCAAATATTCCCCCCAAAGAAAAGAATGTTCCGTTCAATTGGTCTTTGAGGGCTTTCCCTTCAGTCTTACCACGCTGCAGGGTAGATGAAGGATTGAAAAGACTCCTCTATCCAGGTTCTCACATGGGCGGCTCGCCATCCCCCTCATCAGAAAATCAAATCCAAATCCAGAATCCAATCTAAGGGTATCCAAAAACCGAGCCTGTAACGTTATAACATAACAGCTTATATAGCATATGCAAATGTATTCAAACATTTCTAACTGTACAGCTTAACTTAATATCGAACATACATTACAACCTAGCAATGCTTAACCCATGAATGTAGGATAACTGTTGAATTGTAATGCTAATTTGAAATGTCAACTTCAGTTTTATCTTAATTGTAAACTGTAAACAAAACTGTAAAATAACTATGAAATAATTGTCAAACATTTTGAATTGTAGATGATTATGAAAACCACTTACCCTTTAAACTCACTACCTAGCCTGAGTGAAGAAGGTGAGACTTGAGCTGTTTCACACCAATAGCAATCAATTATTTCACCTTGAACCAATGAGCTTATTTGTTGTCAAATTTCTTCCAATACAACACTTACAGATGCAAACTTAGACCTCTGTGCTAAAATGAAATAATAAATTAAATACATAATAAAATAAAGGGAATTCTCAATTAATAGAAATATTTCTAAATGTTCTAGTTAAAATTGTTTTTTTCCAATGGATTACAGCTACACACTGGCCCTTCAAGCAGGTCTAATGTTTACCATGTTCACCATCTTAGTTTTGTGTATTAGCATGCTAACAATTGCTCCTTTAACACAAAGTGCAGCTGAGGCTGATAGAAATGACTTTAGGTTTAGTCATTAACCAAAGTACTGGACAAATTAAAATGTAGGCCTGGTGGTGGAACTAGATAAAAAGATGTTGGTTGGTTCAGTGTTCCATGACAATAAGGACTGGACCGTTCAAAAGAAGAAATGGGAGCTTGAGAAAATGCACCAAATAGAATAGTTGAAGGAAATTGAGCTCACGTGAAACTTGCAAAAGCACAGAGAGAAGCAGCGGTGGGACATCATGAGGTCATCTGCTCTGTGTGCATGTGACTGCATGCATTAGGCTGTACTGTATAAGGATCTATCACATGTATTCTTTTATTCTAATTTGTATGTATATGTTGGGTGTGAGCCATAAATGCATTTTAGGTTCACGGTCGGTGGTTGAACTGGGAGTAAGCAGCTGATAGCCCTGTGAGACCCGTAGGATCGCAGGCGATCCCGACCAACTTTACCGTCTTTCAGAGGCTGTAGCAGGTTCAGTTTTTAAGCAAGAGTGAAGTTACAGATATCATAGAAAACCTAAAGGATCCATCAATACCAACCAGGTCATGGAGGCTAAATAACGCTCCAAAGTTACGCTAAAGTTTGGCGAGGAAAAACTGGCATGGTCATTTTCAAAGCGGTCCTTTGACCTCTGACCTCAAGATATGTGAATGAAAATGGGTTCTATGGGTACCCACGAGTCTCCTCTTTACAGACATGCCCACTTTAGTTTGGGTTAAAAACCATTCAGTTTTTGAATGCAGTATAAATGTGTTATTTTCACCTACTCTAAAAAAGTGTATTTGAGTGTTTCTGCATACTGTGGTCCATAAACAGTCTTGGAATTACATAATTTGGGTATCACTGGAAATCTGAGACTCTTGTGGATTTAATGAGCCCAATTTTATTCATGTGTGATGATGTTAGTCCCCATAGTAGACATTTCATTGTAGTGAGACCATTTTTTTAATTTGACGTCACTGTATAAAATGACCTGTGGTGACCTCAGAGGCACATGATCATATTAAGCCTAAATGTGTGTCTGAGAGACATCTCCATAATCAAATTGGGAGAGTGGCAGCGTGTAATCAATCGCTGAGTGGACAGGGAATCTTTTGCAGAATGAATGTGTTGCACATGTCAAAATTAAAAGCAGATAATGAATATTGTTTTCATTTAAAGGTCAAATGTAAAATTCAAATGTAAATAAAGGGTAATAAAATAAATAAAGGGTAAAAGGCATTTTCTCCTTCTCGAAATTAGTTTTCAGCTCCTTTATGTGAGCAATATGAACCAATATTTTGGTAATGACAGATGAAAGTTGCTGACCTGGAGATCACCTGGAGAGTTCAATATGCCCCATAAAAGCGTTTTTATTTTCATTGTAACAAGATCATTTTTTTTACAGTGTTAAAACATACCAACTTGTTTTATTTTAAAAAGAAGTATATTTTTCAGTAGATCACTTTATTTTATAATCACCAGAATCTTTTCAGACATTCATTATAAAGATATACAGTACATTGGTAGCTTTGCCAATTCGACTGTTTTCAGGCCATTAAATAGGGAAGCCAAAATGCAATGTTTTTCCCTAAACTTAACTAAGTGATTTTGTTGCCTTAACCTAAAGAAGCCTTTTTGTTTGTGTTCAAAACGTAATGTTTCATTCAGTTTTACAATATGTTAAAACATTACAACGTAGTAGGCCTCTACTGACCCACATCTATGAGGCTTATAACGCCTATTTAATGGCATTTTATGTGGGTCTATGGAAACAAAGATTTTACAATGAATCTGGACAGGATCAGTCTGACCTTAGAGATATAGTTTAGTTTCTCACTGGAGGAGTATGCAATCGTATTCCTGTCAATGGATATTCAACATTAAAGATTATCCTCTACTATACTGTTCTGTGATCAAGGACAGATAGAAAAATAATATTGTATCACTTAAACAGCACCAAACATAGTTGAATAACAACACAACAATGAAGTTATCTATCCTTACTGGATGAAAAACCCATGACTCCACACACGTTAGTTTAAAGACCATGAGAGATACATGTGAGGCACATTTTGTGACTCATGAGTGTCAGTAATGTTAAGTTCAATAAGTTTAGTTCAATTCGTTTTTTAACTTCACATATTTGCACATATGTATAGCGTCGATATATTAAAAAGGTGCACTCCACTGATTTTACACATAAAGCAGTTTACTTGGCAGGGGGAGTATACTCAGCCCAGGTAGTGCCAAACTAGCTGTTATGCAAATGTGTTACTTGGTGACATCACTACGCTACGGAAGAAAAGGCAACCTCACTGTCCTCACCTTGCAGAGTATAGAGTGCAACAAAGACAGAGAGGAGAAGAAGAAAAAGAAGTCAGAGAACAACAGTTTTCTTAGCCTGGGAGGTGTTCATCAGAGGATATTTTGAGCTCCTGAATACTGGTGAATAAAGTACTGTACTACAAAGAAACACCGGATGACGAAGGTGCTGATGGCGGGGGATAAACTGCTGGAAATGTGGAACAGAGGAGATACAGATATGGAATCACAGCCACGCAAAAAATTATCCCACTCGATTGAAGAAATTCTGAGGAGGCCCACATGTGTCAGAAGAGAGAAAAGAGTTAATCGCAACTGGTCTGTTATCAAGGAGGACACCAGAATATCTAACCAACTCTCATGTGCGGGTACGTTTCTTTTATTACTTTTTTTAAAAGCTCTCCCAAAAAGAGTTGTTAAATTACAAAAAAAAAAAAAATTCTCTCTGTCAATAGAAACTCCTCAAATGAGACTACTTGAAGAGTCTCCAAAAGCCACCACAGACTGCATGAGTGAGTATTATGATTTATGGAGGTGAAAGAAGAGGAAACATGATGCTGGATGATGAGGAAGATATCAATGACAATAATGTGTTTACAGGTCAGAGGAAAAAGAGGCAAACGAGGGTCACTTTCACACCGTTCCAGGTGCAGGAGCTGGAGATAGTCTTCCAGCAGACTCACTACCCAGACGTCAACAGCAGAGAGCAGTTAGCCTCTCTCCTGCACCTCACTGAGGGACGAATACAGGTACAGCAGGACACGTGCAGCTCATCACTGGTGATAATTAACTTGAGCGTATTTTTTCGACTTTTACTGTCTTTTGCCAGTTTTAGAAAGGAGCAAGCATACACACTGGTATCCATGAGTGACAGTTTTTGTTTGTATGTTTCTACCAAGAATCATCATGGCAGCATTAAATAATACATGAATGATTGGTTTGTTTAAACAGTGCTATAGTCAATATGTTAACATCAGGCAATATTTAATAATGTGAGATTATTCTGATAACATCCAAATCTCCATAATAGCAACAATTTAGTGTACTTTGTCAAACCTGTATCATACTTTTATTCCATTTATGATTAAGTTTGGTCAAATCAACAAACAATGGCCACTTTATTATGCTTGTAAAATGAGTCAATAAGTCAAACTAGGGTTACTAACTATTCAGTGAATGTTCTTAAACAATTGGCTGAATATACTAAGTAGTCATCAATGGAACAATAGTACTGGTCTTTGGACGGTTGCTTACATAAGGCACCTCCCAAATGATAAATGACACATTACAGGATAAAGGTGTGTACCAAAAGAATTGATCATTCATTGTTCTCAGAGGAAAGTGATAACAAATACCATAGGTCTTTCTTTACTCTGCTACATATATATGGCTAAGTTGTGAGTACAAGTTATTGTTGGTTGGTTATTCTAGGTAAATGTATTTCACATTGTGTTGTTTGTGCATCAGATTTGGTTTCAGAACCGCAGAGCCAAATGGAGGAAGGCAGAAACACTGAAGGACATAGAACTGATGACCAGACAGCACATACAGCCAGCCAGTCATCACCTGCTTTATTATGAGGTAACACAACATTATTGATTTTGTAAATGGTACACAAGCATTATTTGTTTAAATGCACCATATAACCATCTCCATTATACGCCCATATCATCTCTCATACACAAAATGCAGCTCAAAGAAAGTGCCTTGCGAATAAAAAAAGAAAAGAACTGACAATTCAAACAATATTAAAATACATTTTTAAAGATGGTAAAATAATGAAAACAGCATAAAAAATAAAATAAAAGTCTAATTTAATTTAATTGAAATGAAAATAATAAATTAAAGTGAATACATATATACATACATATATATTATATATACATATATACATATATACATATAAGGGCTGTCAACCGATTAAAATATTTATTATTTATTTATATTCACAAATTAATCACACATTTTTTATCTGTTCAAAATGTACCTTAAAGGGAGATTTGTCAAGCATTCAATACTCTTATCAACATAGTGGGCAAATATGCTGCTATATGCTATATATATACATATATACACACACACACATATATTTTATATACACATATATACATATACACATATACACACATATATATATACCTATACACACATATACCTGTATATACACATATTCACATACATATACTGTATATACTGTACATAAACAAATATATACACACATACATATACTGTATATACTGTACATATACACACACATACACATTATAATATATATACACACACACACACACACATATATATACACACATACAGTATACATTTATACAGTACATACATATATACACACACACACACATATATATATATATACACACACATATATACATACTGTATATACACACAACATCAATCTTTTTATAAATCTGTGATTTGATACTGGAAAATTGACTGAAGCATGTACCGAATCAAAAGTGACCATACTGTGCTGTGTGGCTTTCTCAGTGATTTCTTTGAGATAACTTCTCATCAGTATGTGTGTACTCTCCCAGCTGTTACAGGATCCCCAGCCTCAGGCAGCGTGCTGGCTGCCATGCTGCTTACCTAAACCCCTTCAATCAAGGCTGTTCCTCAAAGCCACATCAACACCCGCCTTGCTGACCAGCACACATTCCCCAGATCACAGGACTCTGTATTTTGACCCGCTGGGGACAGACAGATAGCAACTTCAGTATTCTTACAAATGATGACACCATTGTGTTAAATCACATCGTAATGAGTTTCTGGTGATACACAAAACTACTGCAGACTGTAATCTGTAATAACTGACAGATGTGTTGTATTATACTGTGTTGACAACCTGAAATAAAGTGTACATGTTAACAACTCAACATTTTTTGAATTTATCAATAAAGTTCTAAATGACTATCCTGGCTGACTACTGAAAGCAGTCGGCTTTCTTTACAATAAAAGGCCTTGTGATAAGTCTGTACCGATGTATTCGTACAAGTCAAGGTGTGAGGGCACTTTACTGCGGAATGCTTCTCGGTAGAGAGCTGTATTTCTGCTGTGTTATTGTGCAGGAGAGCGTTTTGATTTTTTCATGACACCACACTTCCTTGTCAGCGATAAGATACAGAGCTGCCATAAACTGTTCATCTGTTTGACTTTCTGACAACCTGTCCTTATCTTAATTTGGGCTCGTAAATCGGGGGTTATTGGCAGGTCAGCTGGAGGGATTTAGAGAACTTGTTGAATAGGATCAAAGGGGAAATACCAGCTGCGTATAGACAGTTACTGTGTGTTGGTGCTGTATATGTAGTTGGCACTTAAATGGACAAAAAGTTTTTAAAAAACTGTGTAAATGGATGTCTTGATTCATCATTATTTATTTTGTTAAAGCGATATTACACATCAGGCTACTGTTCTGTAAATGTATTTCACAACCTCTCCCATAATAACTTGTACTTTAACTGTCTCTGTGAAACCTGCTTCTTATTCCAGTGTGCCTAGAAGCACAAGGCAAAGCCTTGTGCAAAGCACACTGGTCTATTATTCGTCGGGCTTATTCCAGTGTGCCTAGAAGCACAAGGCAGAGCCTTGTGCAAAGCACACTGGTCTATTATCCTGCGGGCTTATTCCAGTGTGCCTAGAAGCACAAGGCAAAGCCTTGTGCAAAGCACACTGGTCTATTATTCGTCGGGCTTATTCCAGTGTGCCTAGAAGAACAAGGCAAAGCCTTGTGCAAAGCACACTGGTCTATTATCCTGCGGGCTTATTCCAGTGTGCCTAGAAGCACAAGGCAAAGCCTTGTGCAAAGCACACTGGTCTATTATTCGTCGGGCTTATTCCAGTGTGCCTAGAAGCACAAGGCAAAGCCTTGTGCAAAGCACACTGGTCTATTATTCGTCGGGCTTATTTTCTTATTCTTCTTCTGCAAACTTTGCCGCGCTACTCCTCCGGCAGCGTTGCCAACACCTGTACAAAAAATACATCAAAACGTGCGGAATGATCGGGAATCGTGTGCTATGACCTGGCTAAGAGATTCGCGCAGCGGTTTCCGAGAAAAGCGCGATTTTTTTGCTCCATTGAAAATCGACGTGAAGAGTGCTTATAAACACTCCTCTTTGGGGCCATACAGAGTCGCCATACTTTAACGTAGAAACGGGATTAAAAGTTTAAACGGGTCACGAGACTTGGGACTTTATTTGGCCAAATGGAAATTTTTTGATAGCTGGCACGGTTTACACGAAATCGCAGTTTACGTTTTGTGAAATTTTCAGACCGTTTCAGATTTTATAATGGGTGTGTATTGCGTGGGTCGTTAAGGGCTAGAGCGCGTGACATCATCGCTAGAGTGCGGGAAAGCTTTGAAATCTTTTGAAAATTTTCCGAACAAATTGCTCTGTAGCCCACAACGTCCACTCCTCATACACAATTAATACATCAAAACGTAGGTATTTTTGTGCCGGTCGCAAACATGTAGCTATGGAATCAGTCGGACTTACACATTTGGCGACACATGCCTGAACGTGAGAGCAACTGCAGGCTTCGCTCCCATAGGGCCCCATATTAAATTTCACAGAATTTTTTGGATCAGAGAAAAAAGTTACTACTTTTCGAAACTGCCGCCGAGGTCACATTTTTGAAACTACAGACCCAAATGTCGAACCATTTGTTCATCAGAAACTCCTAACTGGTCTCATGAACAATCTAAGCGATAGGAGTCACGGTTTCTGTCGTAGAAGCACTTTTATGACATGTACGTCTCTGGTTAACTCCTATTATAAACTGCCCCACTGCAGCAGTTGCCAATCGCCACGGCAACTTCAGATTGCTGCTAGACAGCTGATTCACATTAGCCAATCAGAGCAGGCTGACTAACACACCCACACACACACACACACACACACGCACACTATTTACTGTATCACGCCATTTAAGTGAGCCAGCATGCTGTAAACCAGGCTTCAATGGATCAGGGCCATAATTAATGTGATCAATTACACCTGTGATTAAAAGCCCCCAACTCTCATTGTATGATAACAGGAACTAGGTATTCACCTACTTTTCAAAATAAAATCCCTCAACTCTTACTGTATGTTAACAGGAAACTAAACACTCCTCACGGCCCCCCAATCACCATGGCAACCAATGACAGAATGATCGGGAATGGTGTGCTATGACCTGTCTAAGAGATTCGCGTAGCGGTCTCCGAAAAAATTGCGCGTAAGCGAGATTTCTTTGCTCCATAGGAATGAGTGGCAAATCGATGTGAAGAGAGCTCAAAAACACTCCTCTTTAGGGCCATAAAGAGTCGCCATACTTTAACGTAGAAAAATTATTAAAAGTTTAAAGAGGTCACGAGATTTGGGACTTTATGGGGCCTATCATCCCCCTTCTTATAACCTCACTTATGTCCTCAGACCCCCCCCAGCACCAGGCACACTGGTCAAAATTTCTTGCGAAATTTTCTAGTGAAGTCTTACTATTCCTCTTCTTACGGTTTTTGCCGCGCTACTCCTCCCTCAGCGTTGCCAACAATGCCTGGAAGGCACGTTCACATTCATCATTCCATATCACTTTCGAGGTTGATTTTTTTGTTAGTTCGGTGAGTGGTGCCGCCAATGTAGAGAAATGGGGAACAAACCTTCTGTACCACCCCACCAGTCCTAAAAAGGATCTCACTTGCTTCTTGGTCAGGGGTCTTGGAATCATCTGTATGGCCTTTATCTTCTCTATTTGTGGCCTTATCTGCCCACGGCCGACCAGGTACCCAAGGTATTTCACCTCCTCCTGAGCCCAGGAACACTTGTTTGCATTCAGGGTCAGCCCAGCTTCCTGTATCTTGCTTAGGACGATTTCAAGTTGCTGCAAGTGTTCTTCCCAGGATTCACTGTAGATTACCACATCATCAAGATAGGCAGCTGAAAACCTGGAGCAATCATTAAGAACAATGTCCATTAATCTTTGAAAGGTCGCAGGTGCGCCATGAAGGCCAAAGAGTAACACAGTGTACTGGAACAAGCCCATCCCTGGAATCTGGAACGCTGTGTATTCTTTGCAAGATGGGTCAAGAGGCACTTGCCAGTAACCTTCATCCATCATCAAGATAGGCAGCTGAAAACCTGGAGCAATCATTAAGAACAATGTCCATTAATCTTTGAAAGGTCGCAGGTGCGCCATGAAGGCCAAAGAGTAACACAGTGTACTGGAACAAGCCCATCCCTGAAATCTGGAACGCTGTGTATTCTTTGCAAGATGGGTCAAGAGGCACTTGCCAGTAACCTTTACAAAGGTCTAATGCTGTGATGTAGTTGGCTTTCCCGATTCTCTCTAGCAGCTCATCAATACGGGGCATGGGATATGAATCAAAACAGGAAATACTGTTCAGTTTCCTCATGTCTGAACAGAACCGAGGTTGAGTACAATTTTTCTTGGGAACAAGCACTATGGGGTTTGACCACTCACTTCTGGATGGTTCAAAGACTCCCATGTCCAACATCATCTGCACCTCCTTCTTCAGTGGTCCCATCATTCCAGTGTGCATAGAAGCACAAGGCAAAGGCATTCACCTACTTTTCAAAATAAAATCCCTCAACTCTTACTGTATGTTAACAGGAAACTAAACACTCCTCACGGCCCCCCAATCACCATGGCAACCACTGACAGACACGCACGCAGCGAAAGGGCCTACAGTTATGACCTCACTATGGACCTCAGACAGTCTGAATCTGCCCACCCCCACCCATCCCCAAGTACCAGGCACACTGGTCAAAATTTCTTGCGAAATTTTCTAGTTCCAGTGTGCCTAGAAGCACAAGGCAAAGCCTTGTGCAAAGCACACTGGTCTATTATTCGTCGGGCTTATTCCAGTGTGCCTAGAAGCACAAGGCAAAGCCTTGTGCAAAGCACACTGGTCTATTATTCGTCGGGCTTATTTCTTATTCTTCTTCTGCCAAACTTTGGCACGCTACTCCTCCGGCAGCGTTGCCAACACCTGTACAAAAAATACATCAAAACGTGCGGAATGATCAGGAATCGTGTGCTATGACCTGGCTAAGAGATTCGCGCAGCGGTTTCCGAGAAGAAAATGGTGTGCTATGACACTGGAATTAAGCCCGTCGAATAATAGACCAGTGTGCTTTGCACAAGGCTTTGCCTTGTGCTTCTAGCAATCATTAAGAACAATGTCCATTAATCATTGTAAAGGTTACTGGCAAGTGCCCCATGACCCATCTTGCAAAGAATACACAGCGTTCCAGATTCCAGGGATGGGCTTGTGCCAGTACACTGTGTTACTCTTTGGCCTTCATGGCGCACCTGCGACCTTTCAAAGATTAATGGACATTGTTCTTAATGATTGCTCCAGGTTTTCAGCTGCCTATCTTGATGATGTGGTAATCTACAGTGAATCCTGGGAAGAACACTTGCAGCATCTTGAAATCGTCCTAAGCAAGATACAGGAAGCTGGGCTGACCCTGAATGCAAACAAGTGTTCCTGGGCTCAGGAGGAGGTGAAATACCTTGGGTACCTGGTCGGCCGTGGGCAGATAAGGCCACAAATAGACAAGATAAAGGCCATACAGATGATTCCAAGACCCCTGACCAAGAAGCAAGTGAGATCCTTTTTAGGACTGGTGGGGTGGTACAGAAGGTTTGTTCCCCATTTCTCTACATTGGCGGCACCACTCACCGAACTAACAAAAAAATCAACCTCGAAAGTGATATGGAATGATGAATGTGAACGTGCCTTCCAGGCATTGTTGGCAACGCTGAGGGAGGAGTAGCGCGGCAAAAACCGTAAGAAGAGGAATAGTAAGACTTCACGAGAAAATTTCGCAAGAAATTTTGACCAGTGCTGGGGGGGGGGTCTGAGGACCATAGTGAGGTTTTAAGAAGGTGGATGAAAGGCCCAATAAAGTCCCAAGTCTCGTGACCCGTTAAACTTTTAATCATTTTTCTATGTTAAAGTATGGCGACTCTGTACGGCCCTAAAGAGGAGTGTTTTTGAGCTCTCTTCACATCGATTTGCCACTCATTCATGTCGAGCAAATAAATCGCGCTTTCACGCGATTTTTTCGGAGGCCGAATACAGGCAGTTGTTAATTGATTTCCAATAATAGATGTATACATACATTTGCATAAAGCAAGTGTGTTAGTCAGCCTGCTCTGATTGGCTAATGTGAATCAGCTGTCTAGCAGCAATCTGAAGTTGCCGTGGCGATTGGCAACTGCTGCAGTGGGGCAGTTTATAATAGGAGTTAACCAGAGACGTACATGTCATAAAAGTGCTTCTACGACAGAAACCGTGACTCCTATCGCTTAGATTGTTCATGAGACGCTGCCGGAGGAGTAGCGCGGCAAAGTTTAGGCAGAAGCAGCGGAAGAATAAGCCCGTCGAATAATAGACCAGTGTGCTTTGCACAAGGCTTTGCCTTGTGCTTCTAGGCACACTGGAACTAGAAAATTTCGCAAGAAATTTTGACCAGTGTGCCTGGTGCTGGGGGGGATGGGTGGGGACTAGGGGTTGTGCGGGTGGAGGGGTTGGCAGATTCAGACTGTCTGAGGTCCATAGTGAGGTCATCACTGTAGGCCCTTTCGCTGCGTGCGTCTGTCAGTGGTTGCCATGGTGATTGGGGGCCATGAGGAGTGTTTAGTTTCCTGTTAATAGTCTTCAGAGTCCAGTTTGTCTTTGTTCTAATGCAGGAAATAAAGACAATATCTGACAAGTCTTTTCTTACTTTTTTTATTTTCAAGTATAAATTTCAATAACAGACTGCATCTTCTTACTTCAAGTGATGATACACAACATAAAGTTGCAGCATTCATTTTGAAATGTTGATTCTTATAAAAGCAAACAAACATGAAATAAGTGCGTTTTTGTTCTTGTTAAATTTCAGATCGACACACCACGACTTAAAACAATTCAAATACTTTTAAAACTACTAATAGTGCAACTAAAAACAGATATTTTGCTGTTGGAAGTAAGTACAGGCACACAGTTGTCTGCTGAAAAGAAATCAACATCTACTGTTCTCCATTTGATTTAGGCAATTGTGAAAAGTATGCAGATGTTTTTATGTTTTTGCATCCAACATTTTTTAGATTTTGATGGTTAGAAGCTCCAAAACATTTACACGTATCTTGAGCTTAATTACTTTTTTATTCTGTGTGTTAGGATGCAATTTTAAATCTTTAACGTGATTAAGATAATTGTTGACATGTTTAGGAAAGAAAATCCCTCTTATGTGCTACCTGCAAAATGTGCTCTGTGAGATACAGGCCTAAGGCTATGGAGGACGAAACCTGCCAAAATAAAAAATAAATAAATATGTCATTAAAAGTAGCAAAAATAATATTAAAAATAAATGTAGGCATTAATCAATTGATAAAATGTGGTATAAATTGATATTTCTGTTTAAATTTGCTTTTTTATTTATTTACCTTTGTACTAATTTCCTTCTTTATCTTACTCTTGCATTTATTTGTATTCATATATTTATTTTTGCATTCATTTATTTTAAAAATGTCTGTATTAATTTATGTGTTTAAGCATTTATTTATTTATTCATATTATTATTATTTTGGCAGGTTCCGTCCTCCATATAAATCAGACTGAGAGAATATTATGTGAACTATAAATGCAAGTAAATTAATTTAATAAAGGTCAATAAAGATTAAACATGACACTTAATTTTGTTGTTATTTGATAATGGCTAATAAATAAAACAATTTATATAGGGACAAATACAAATTTACTTCAGGCAAGTAGATTTCTGACCCACACAGAAGTAAAAATATTAACATTGAACCCTGAGCAGGTATAATGTTTACCATGTTCACCATGTAGGATGATGGGAATGTCATTAGTTTTGCAGGTATTTGGTCATAAACCAAAGTATAGGGCTAATTAAGCTACATGAAACGTTAAGACATCACCAGAGTTATTTTGATTCATCCTGAGAGAAACATTAATTTCATGGCAATCCATCCAATAGTTGTCAAGACATTTCTCTTAAAACCACAAATGTCAACTTTATGGTAGTGCTAAATGAAGTCAGTGGATCACCAAAGTCATTAGGATTCACAGTCTTGCAGCCACGAATATCTGTACACAATTGTACACTAATCTGACGTGTGGAGTCAGTAACTACTCCTGTTTGGTCTTTCTCCTCCCGCACAGTCGAATGCAAAGGAATTGTATTGATCCCACAAAAATTGCCGTCAGCATCAACAAGACTGCTATCAAAAAGCATAAAACATCCACAGAATAGTAGACGTACCACGGCATCTTATAAGACTCAGTGCGTAAATGTGACGCTCCTTTGTGCCTAATGACAAACTCGATCCAGTAAACGGCCATCTCCAGAGGATGCATCGGTTTATCCCGCTGGAGAGCAGAGAGACGCTTCATGTTGTTCCTGTAGGACGGATCGCGGAGAACTTCTTGTAACGCTTCCAGAAAGTTCTGACGAGTGAGTTTGCTCGTATCCACCACCTTAGCGGCTCCTCGCGCCTCCACTCTCAAAACGTTATCAAACTGGTCGAACAGAAGAGGGATGCCTACTACCGGCACTCCGTGGTAGATGGACTCGTAGATCCCATTGGAGCCACCGTGAGCCACTAAGGCTTTAATCTTTGGGTGACCCAAGAGGTCGTTCTGGGGCATCCATTTCACCAGTAGGGTGTTGTTGCCCAAATTGTTGGGGGGCTCACCAACATGCATCCATATGACCTTCTGAGGAATTTGGGCCAAGGCAGCAGCGATTTCGGAGGTCATTTCTACAGGAAGGCCTTTGACAAGCGCGCCGAGAGACATCAGGACGACTCCGTGCTCTCCTGAACTTTGAACGAACTCCTCCAGCTCTGACGATAAAGGCTCTGAAGGCTTGCACTGAAAACCGCCAATGTAGACGATGTTCGGCATGGTGGGTCTGGGGAATTCAAAGACGAAGTCCACCCTCATGAGCCAGATGTCTGCTCCTTGTAGAAGGTGATAGAAGTTCACATCTGGACCAAAGTACCTGTCTACCAGTCTATCATAGTGAGGGCATACTATAATCTTGTCAATGCATGTGTTGAGAAAATAGAACAATGCGTTCTTGACACGCTGCTCAAATGTCATCTTATCCGACGCGGCGTATCCTGAAGTTGGAACGTAGGATGTTGGCGATGGAGCCACCAAGAAATGGCCCTCTCCACTGGTGATCCACCTCACGTTAAAAACAGTCGGCAGCTTAAGTTCATGAGCCACCAAAACTCCAACGGGCAACCCCGGGTCCATAAGAACCATGTCAAACTGGGTGTCACGAAGACTCTGCATCAGAGTCTTGTTCTCAAATATTTCCACCTCTAACATGCTGGCCTGTCGGTGGATGTCCGACAGCGTGAAGAGCATTTCCCAGTAAAACTTCAAGAAGCCGATAACCGACCCCCCTTCTTTGTGGATCGCCAGCATCTTGACCAGGAAGGTTACGAAGAAGTCCTGCTCCTCTATGCTGATGGCTCCCGGTAAGGTGACGGTGATGGAGCGGTAATGCGGGGCGTTTTCTTTGACGTAACAGCTCGTGGCGGTGTGGACCACGGTGACCTCGTGGCCCCTGGCGTGGAGGCTCTGGATCAGCAGGTTCATGGTGACCCAGTGGCTGCCATCCACCTGGAACACCAGGATCTTTCCGCCCTCTACACTGGGGCTCGACAGGAAGGACACACTCACCACCAGAAGCAGAAGGGAAACACCTGGGATACACCCCATGGATTAGCCATGAGGGAAGGAACAAATATACAAGTTTAATGTGAGTAACCACAAATTTATGATGAGGGTGATCGGATCACAAGTGGACAGCTCTAAGTACAGGTTTGAACGCACTCAAGAAGCATTGAAGATGCATTGAGATCTGATCTTTCAAACCACATTCAGAGGTGGTCTGGATCACATATGATCTCATTCTTTTAGCAGAGTGTAGTGAATGTGTCCTTGGCCACATTAAGGACCGCCTACTCAACTGACGTCCCGCTGGGATCCGTGGGTCTGAACAGGGCCAGAGACACGCTTGATGTGTTTATTATCTTTATTGAATTCCTTCCCACTGACATACTAAAGACCCTTCCCCACTGGACAAAAAACCACACCAACATTTGTCTTTTGTCTTCAGTGGGAAAGGTTACAATCGTCATTCATTCTCGGAACAAATAACAAGCAGTAGTCACAGGTTACTTATCAACTCCAGCTCCGGCAGTGATGGAAAAGATGACACCCGGGTGGATACGCTATAAAGTTTCACCCCATTTTCGGCGCGATGCTATGCATTAACTTCTGTTCTGCGACTCTTTGTCATCTCAGCCACAACATTTTGTCCGTTTCCGTTCAAGTTGCAATACGATACGATACGATACACTTTATTGTCCCCTTGGGGATATTTGTTTTGGACTCTGTGCTCCAGCTGTCTCCACAGCAGCATCAATAAATAAAAACAAACAACAATCCACATGTAAACAGAGAAACACAAACAATGTAAACCTCGAACAACATATATTGCACATTACTCATATTGCACAAGAACTATCTAAAAACAGAATAAATAAAAGATAAAATAAGAATAAGAACACCATGACGCTATTGCACAACCCTCAGCCTCAAGAAACATTATTTAAAATTTAAGATTTTGATGGAGGTGCACAAACGGGTTCTTAAAACGGTTCAGTTTGCATCGAGGGACTCTGTATCGTCTGCCAGATGGTTAAGAGCTCATACTCAGAGTGGAGGATGTGAGATGGGTCCTACAATACTCTCTGCGCTTGCCAAAGAACAGTCTGCTCACATATTGACTGGAAGGAGAGGTTGTCAGTCCTCCCCCGTAACCTTCATGGCAGTCTGAACCAGACGAGCAAGCTGAGATTTCAACTGCTCAGAGAGGTTGCCGTACCACGCCGACATCCCATACCTCGGGATGCTCTCCAACACAGCCTGGTAAAATGAAAACATGATGTTGTGATCTACTCCATCCACCCCGAGTCTGCGTAAAGAAATACAGGATTTACAGGATTACAGGATTCTTGCTGGGATTTACAGCTGAAACCAGAGGGAAACGACTACACAGAGCCTGCCCTACAAGGAAAGCCTGAAATGTTGCTTTGACGGATCAAGGTCCAGATGATTGCATGGTGGGCTAACTAATACCTGCTGTTACGGTCTGTATAATCTCACCATCTGCATTCAGCAGAGTCTCCATTCACAACATACCTTCAAGTGTCCCGGTACCTTTCTGCATGAGAAAGTTAAAACACCAGTTGCATACTTTCTGTCCTGCACAAGTTAGTGTCTCCTCTTTTCAGTAATGCTGTGGCAGCATTTAACTGAGTTGCTGATGTATTGCAAGAAAATAAGAAGTGTTATAACTTACCTTAAATGCCTGTAACAGTTGAGAAATTAACTTTGCGCCTGCTCTGGACCAGTGAAGCCCAGCGTCTGCATGGAAGAGAATCCAAACTCCAAACCTGATTACTGTGTTATATAAGGAGGAGAGGGAGTTGGGGGAGGGTGGTCTTCATTCTTGGCACGTATGTGGGTATTTTGAAGGGGAGGAGAGGCAAAGAGTTCAACCACAGAGCCCAACCTTTCTGTGCTGCACACACACACACACACACACACACACACACACACACACACACACACACACACACACACACACACACACACAGAGTAACACGATATTTTACTCCCACAGTTTTTTGCTGTGACCTGCTGTGACCTGCATCATCCTGCAAAACATTCACTGACAAGAAAAATATTTTGTCAAGGAGAGGGAACTTTTAACATTTGAGTACTTTCTTTTTTACCTCCACCAAGGAGGTTTTCGGTTCGGTTAAAAAATTTTAAGACAATTTTTTTTCTTTCATAAATTACTGTATTTATCAAAATACAAATAAATAATTGGTGCTTGATGTTTTTTTTTTGTTTTTTTTGAAAATTATTTTTATTCCTTTTTTTCAAACATAGCATAACAAACATAACAAAACATAACACCGGTGCCATACTACAAAAAATTATAATAATAAAATAAATACAAATTTTAAAATAAATAAAACAAAAAAATAAAATAAAAATAAATGATAATAATAATAATAATAATAACAATAACAACAATAATAATAATAATAATAATAATAATAATAATAATAATAATAATTGTAAAACTATTTTAATGAATAAGTTAAAATGAAAGGTAATAAATACTACAATACTGTAATTCATGGTAGTAAGATAGAAACCTTAAAAAATAATATATAAATAACTGAAATAATTCATTAATTAAATGTAAAAAAAAAAAAACAGCACATTATTATTATTATTTTTTCCAAGGGAGCACTTGAATTTACCTCATTAATCCACTGAGTAATAGCAGGGGGAGCCTCATGATTCCACTCAGATATGATACGTCTATTGGTCCTTTAATGTTCAGGAATTTTGGGAGTAATTAATTGGAGACTGAAAAAGTGGAACTGGAGACCAGGAATGACTCACACTGGAGGTTTATTTATGTCTTTGAATTCAAGGAGAATCAAGTCAGCAAATACAAGTCAACAAGTCAACAAGTCAACAAGTCAACAAGTGTACGTGCTGCTAACCCGATTCTGAGGAGCCTCTCTCTGTATTTCTTTCTTTCTTTCTTTCTTTTTTCTTTCTTTCTTCATTTGTTACCTCAATGCAGAAACTGAGGAAAGGCCCCCACTGGCATTTTTTTAAAAATGTATTATATTTATTTATTTATTTTTTGAGACGGCGATCAGCAGCCCCCTAGAAGGTGGCGCCCTAGGCGACCGCCTATATGGCATATACAGTATGCGTTAAGCCGGCCCTGCTCTGACTTCCCTGTTCTGTCTGTGAGTTTCCTAAAACAGCTGGTCACTGCAGCTTTCAGCAAATTATAATCAAACAGGAGGTTATATAGCGCTCCGCGTGTCCGTCCTTCCGTCCGTCCTCATTTCCGGAGCAGAACTTGGAAACTATTTAACTTAGGAGCTTCAAATTTGGTTTGATGGTTAACAGTGTGTGGTCTCGTTGTGCCTTTTGGGGGTTAGAAGTCCAGTCCATAATGTTTCATAATAACAAGCTAGATTGTGCTGGTCACTGCAGCTTTCAGCAAATTATAATCAAACAGGAGGTTATATAGCGCTCCGCGTGTCCGTCCTTCCGTCCGTCCTCGTTTCCGGAGCAGAACTTGGAAACTATTTAACTTATTTGGTTTGATGGTTAACAGTGTGTGGTCTCGTTGTGCCTTTTGGGGGTTAGAAGTCCAGTCCATAATGTTTCATAATAACAAGCTAGATTGTGCTCAACAGACTAATGCCATTAGTTCTAAAAGGGTGAAACCTTTGGCCCTACTTTAGGGGTCAAGCAGTGAGCAGGGTCATGTGAGCCATGTTCACTTTTGATTTGTTGCTTCTGAACTCAACTCTTCGTATATAAGAGGAAGTCTTTGTGTCTCTCTGAGTGAAATTTACTGAAGTGCAACAGTCATAGTAAGCAGATTGAGGGGCTTTCTTCCCTGCTGACTGAAACTAACGCTTAAACTTCTGCTTTCACTTAAAGGTCGTGTGTCATTGAAAAGGAGAAGACCTTTCAAGCCTCGCTGCATTTCTCTGTGTGAATGCATGACACACGTTTGGACATTTCACATCTGGATTTCACCACCAACACCAACTGTCCATTAACAACATGTCACATCGCTGCGTTCTGGCCGTGGTCGTCCTGGCCTTCGCTGCAGGGTGGTGCATGTGTGATGTTGGGGATTTCGCTCCATGCCTGCAGTTCTTCTATAAGTCTTGGCCTCCTAAAGGTCTGGCGGGGACCCCGATCTGCCAACGTCATAGCAACCAGTACGTCTTCGCCACGCTGTACTGTCGACCACGCCGCTCTCCGTGGTTCTCGGCCTATTTGTACTCTGCACTAGCAGGAAAGAGACCCACTGCGTCCTGGAAGTTTGAGCCACAGGTGAGCATATTTAAATGATGTGTTGACTGTTAGCATCCCATAAAATGAGTATTAAAGTATGGAGGACGTAACCTGCCAAAATAAAAAATAAATGAATAAATAAATAAATGACTCGATAAATGAATAAATATGTCATTTAATGTTGCAAAAGTAATATTAAAAATAACTAGAAAATTTCGCAAGAAATTTTGACCAGTGTGCCTGGTGCTGGGGGGGGAGGGGTCTCAGGACCATAGTGAGGTTTTAAGGAGGTGGATGAAAGGCCCAATAAAGTCCCAAGTCTCGTGACCCGTTAAAACTTTTAATCATTTTTCTACGTTAAAGTATGGCGACTCTGTATGGCCCCAAAGAGGAGTGCTTTTGAGCTCTCTTCACATCGATTTGCCACTCATTCCTGTCGAGCAAATAAATCGCGCTTTCGCGCGATTTTTTCAGAGGCCGCTACGCGAATCTCTTAGACAGGTCATAGCACACCATTCCCGATCATTCCGCACGTTTTGATGTACTTTTTGTACAGGTGTTGGCAACACTGCGGCAGGAGTAGTGCGGCAAAAACCGTAAGAAGAGGAATAGTAAGACTTCACTAGAAAATTTCGCAAGACATTTTGACCAGTGTGCCTGGTGCTGGGGGTGGGGGGTCTGTTGGATTTACTATGTACAAAAGTGCTTACAATGACCTGAAATAACCTGATTGTTGGATTTGTTGTGCATGAAGTGTTTGCGAGGACAGGGAGGACGCACGTTCTGTTCTTTTTGCAAGGTCAAAGAGAGAAAGGAGTCAGAAGGAGAAACAAAGAAGAAGATATGCAGCAAAAACATCACGTGCCATAAGCTCATGAATATTACTATTGTGTAAACCATGAATAGGCTGGATCAGGGATAGCTCGGGGTTCAGACTTCGCGAACTGACCCATGCACTGTATGTTGTCAGGGACACGTTGATTGGATCCAGATATCTGTAAACTCTTTTATTTTACTTATGCAACATTGATTGTTCGGAATAAATTGAATCATTATGCTTTAACTCATCTGTTTGGAAATTCTCTTTGTCACACAAGATTAACCAACACGTAACTGGGCCTTGACCTCTTGGAGGTAGAAGGCCAGTTCCTTCAGGTCTCAGGACCATAGTGAGGTTTTAAGAAGGTGGATGAAAGGCCCAATAAAGTCCCAAGTCTCGTGATCCGTTAAAACTTTTAATCATTTTTCTACGTTAAAGTATGGCGACTCTGTATGGCCCCAAAGAGGAGTGCTTTTGAGCTCTCTTCACATCGATTTGCCACTCATTCCTGTCGAGCAAATAAATCGCGCTTTCGCGCGATTTTTTCGGAGGCCGCTACGCGAATCTCTTAGACAGGTCATAGCACACCATTCCCGATCATTCCGCACGTTTTGATGTACTTTTTGTACAGGTGTTGGCAACACTGCAGCAGGAGTAGTGCAGTAAAAACCGTAAGAAGAGGAATAGTAAGACTTCACTAGAAAATTTCGCAAGAAATTTTGACCAGTGTGCCTGGTGCTGGGGGGGGGGGTCTGAGGACCATAGTGAGGTTAGAAGAAGGGGGATGATAGGCCCCATAAAGTCCCAAATCTCGTGACCTGTTTAAACTTTTAATAATTTTTCTACGTTACAGTATGGCGACTCTGTATGGCCCCAAAGAGGAGTGCTTTTGAGCTCTCTTCACATCGATTTGCCACTCATTCCTGTCGAGCAAATAAATCGCGCTTTCGCGCGATTTTTTCAGAGGCCGCTACGCGAATCTCTTAGACAGGTCATAGCACACCATTCCCGATCATTCCGCACGTTTTGATGTACTTTTTGTACAGGTGTTGGCAACACTGCGGCAGGAGTAGTGCGGCAAAAACCGTAAGAAGAGGAATAGTAAGACTTCACTAGAAAATTTCGCAAGACATTTTGACCAGTGTGCCTGGTGCTGGGGGTGGGGGGTCTGTTGGATTTACTATGTACAAAAGTGCTTACAATGACCTGAAATAACCTGATTGTTGGATTTGTTGTGCATGAAGTGTTTGCGAGGACAGGGAGGACGCACGTTCTGTTCTTTTTGCAAGGTCAAAGAGAGAAAGGAGTCAGAAGGAGAAACAAAGAAGAAGATATGCAGCAAAAACATCACGTGCCATAAGTTCATGAATATTACTATTGTGTAAACCATGAATAGGCTGGATCAGGGATAGCTCGGGGTTCAGACTTCGCGAACTGACCCATGCACTGTATGTTGTCAGGGACACGTTGATTGGATCCAGATATCTGTAAACTCTTTTATTTTACTTATGCAACATTGATTGTTCGGAATAAATTGAATCATTATGCTTTAACTCATCTGTTTGGAAATTCTCTTTGTCACACAAGATTAACCAACACGTAACTGGGCCTTGACCTCTTGGAGGTAGAAGGCCAGTTCCTTCAGGTCTGAGGACCATAGTGAGGTTAGAAGAAGGGGGATGATAGGCCCCATAAAGTCCCAAATCTCGTGACCTGTTTAAACTTTTAATAATTTTTCTACGTTAAAGTATGGCGACTCTGTATGGACCTAAAGAGGAGTGTTTTTGAGCTCTCTTCACATCGATTTGCCATTCATTCCTGTTGAGCAAATAAATCGCGCTTTCGCGCGATTTTTTCGGAGGCCGCTACGCGAATCTCTTAGACAGGTCATAGCACACCATTCCCGATCATTCCGCACGTTTTGATGTACTTTTTGTACAGGTGTTGGCAACACTGCGGCAGGAGTAGTGCGGCAAAAACCGTAAAAAGAGGAATAGTAAGACTTCACTAGAAAATTTCGCAAGAAATTTTGACCAGTGTGCCTGGTGCTGGGGGGATGGGTGGGGGCTAGGGGTGGTGTGTGTGTGGAGGGGGGCAGATTCAGACTGTCTGAGGTCCATAGTGAGGTCATAACTGTAGGCCCTTTCGCTGCGTGCGTGTCTGTCAGTGGTTGCCATGGTGATTGGGGGGCCGTGAGGAGTGTTTAGTTTCCTGTTAACATACAGTAAGAGTTGAGGGATTTTATTTTGAAAAGTAGGTGAATACCTTTGCCTTGTGCTTCTATGCACACTGGAATGATGGGACCACTGAAGAAGGAGGTGCAGATGATGTTGGACATGGGAGTCATTGAACCATCCAGAAGTGAGTGGTCAAACCCCATAGTGCTTGTTCCCAAGAAAAATTGTACTCAACCTCGGTTCTGTTCAGACATGAGGAAACTGAACAGTATTTCCTGTTTTGATTCATATCCCATGCCCCGTATTGATGAGCTGCTAGAGAGAATCGGGAAAGCCAACTACATCACAGCATTAGACCTTTGTAAAGGTTACTGGCAAGTGCCTCTTGACCCATCTTGCAAAGAATACACAGCGTTCCAGATTCCAGGGATGGGCTTGTTCCAGTACACTGTGTTACTCTTTGGCCTTCATGGCGCACCTGCGACCTTTCAAAGATTAATGGACATTGTTCTTAATGATTGCTCCAGGTTTTCAGCTGCCTATCTTGATGATGGATGAAGGTTACTGGCAAGTGCCTCTTGACCCATCTTGCAAAGAATACACAGCGTTCCAGATTCCAGGGATGGGCTTGTTCCAGTACACTGTGTTACTCTTTGGCCTTCATGGCGCAACTGCGACCTTTCAAAGATTAATGGACATTGTTCTTAATGATTGCTCCAGGTTTTCAGCTGCCTATCTTGATGATGTGGTAATCTACAGTGAATCCTGGGAAGAACACTTGCAGCATCTTGAAATCGTCCTAAGCAAGATACAGGAAGCTGGGCTGACCCTGAATGCAAACAAGTGTTCCTGGGCTCAGGAGGAGGTGAAATACCTTGGGTACCTGGTCGGCCGTGGGCAGATAAGGCCACAAATAGACAAGATAAAGGCCATACAGATGATTCCAAGACCCCTGACCAAGAAGCAAGTGAGATCCTTTTTAGGACTGGTGGGGTGGTACAGAAGGTTTGTTCCCCATTTCTCTACATTGGCGGCACCACTCACCGAACTAACAAAAAAATCAACCTCGAAAGTGATATGGAATGATGAATGTGAACGTGCCTTCCAGGCATTGTTGGCAACGCTGAGGGAGGAGTAGCGCGGCAAAAACCGTAAGAAGAGGAATAGTAAGACTTCACTAGAAAATTTCGCAAGAAATTTTGACCAGTGTGCCTGGTGCTGGGGGGGGTCTGAGGACCACAGTGAGGTTATAAGAAGGGGGATGATAGGCCCCATAAAGTCCCAAGTCTAGTGACCCGTTTAAACTTTTAATAATTTTTCTACGTTAAAGTATGGCGACTCTGTATTGTCCTAAAGACGAGTGTTTTTGAGCTCTCTTCACGTCGATTTGCCACTCATTCCTATGGAGCAAAGAAATCGCGCTTTTGCGCGATTTTTTCGGAGACCGCTACGCGAATCTCTTAGACAGGTCATAGCACACCATTCCCGGTCATTACGCACGTTTTGATGTACTTTTTTTACAGGTGTTGGCAACGCTGGGGGAGGAGTAGCGTGGCAAAAACCGTAAGAAGAGGAATAGTAAGACTTCACTAGAAAATTTCGCAAGAAATTTTGACCAGTGTGCCTGGTGCTGGGGGATGGGTGGGGGCTAGGGGTGGTTTGTGTGTGGAGGGGGGCAGATTCAGACTGTCTGTGGTCCATAGTGAGGTCAGCACTGTAGGCCCTTTCGCTGCGTGCGTGTCTGTCAGTGGTTGCCATGGTGATTGGGGGGCCGTGAGGAGTGTTTAGTTTCCTGTTAACATACAGTAAGAGTTGAGGGATTTTATTTTGAAAAGTAGGTGAATACCTAGTTCCTGTTATCATACAATGAGAGTTGGGGGCTTTTAATCACAGGTGTAATTGATCACATTAATTATGGCCCTGATCCATTGAAGCCTGGTTTAGAGCATGCTGGCTCACTGAAATGGCGTGATACAGTAAATAGTGTGCGTGTGTGTGTGTGTGTGTGTGTTAGTCAGCCTGCTCTGATTGGCTAATGTGAATCAGCTGTCTAGCAGCAATCTGAAGTTGCCGTGGTGATTGGCCACTGCTGCAGTGGGGCAGTTTATAATAGGAGTTAACCAGAGACGTACATGTCATAAAAGTGCTTCTACGACAGAAACCGTGACTCCTATCGCTTAGATTGTTCATGAGACCAGTTAGGTGTCTCTGATGAACAAATGGTGTGACATTTGGGTCTGTAGTGTCAAAAATGTGACTTCGGCGGCAGTTTTGAAAACTATTAACTTTTTTCTCTGATCCAAAAAATTCTGTGAAATTTAATATGGGGCCCTATGGGAGCGAAGCCTGCTGTTGCTCTCACGTTCAGGCATGTGTCGCCAAATGTGTAAGTCCGACTGATTCCATAGCTACATGTTTGCGACCGGCACAAAAATACCTACGTTTTGATGTATTCATTGTGTATGAGGAGTGGACATTGTGGACTACAGAGCAATTTGTTCGGAAAATTTTCAAAAGATTTCAAAGCTTTCCCGCACTCTAGCGATGATGTCACACACTCTAGCCCTTAACGACCCACGCAATACACACCCATTATAAAATCTGAAACGGTCTGAAAATTTCACAAAACGTAAACTGCGATTTCGTGAAAACCGTGCCAGCTATCAAAAAATTTCCATTTGGCCAAATAAAGTCCCAAGTCTCGTGACCCGTTTAAACTTTTAATCCCGTTTCTACGTTAAAGTATGGCGACTCTGTATGGCCCCAAAGAGGAGTGTTTATGAGCACTCTTCACGTCGATTTTCAATGCATTCCAATGGAGAAAGCCTTGTGCAAAGCACACTGGTCTATTATTCGACGGGCTTATTCTTCCGCTGCTTCTGCCTAAACTTGGTCACACTGGTCAAAATTTCTTGCGAAATTTTCTAGTTCCCACAGGGCCCCATATTAAATTTCACAGAATCTTTTGGATCAGAGAAAAAAGTTAATACTTTTCGAAACTGCCGCCGAGGTCACATTTTTGAAACTACAGACCCAAATGTCGCACCATTTGTTCATCAGAGACTCCTAACTGGTCTCATGAACAATCTAAGCGATAGGAGTCACGGTTTCTGTCGTAGAAGCACTTTTATGACATGTACGTCTCTGGTTAACTCCTATTATAAACTGCCCCACTGCAGCAGTGGCCAATCACCACGGCAACTTCAGATTGCTGCTAGACAGCTGATTCACATTAGCCAATCAGAGCAGGCTGACTAACACACCCACACACACACACACACACACACACTATTTACTGTATCACGCCATTTCAGTGAGCCAGCATGCTCTAAACCAGGGCTTCAATGGATCAGGGCCATAATTAATGTGATCAATTACACCTGTGATTAAAAGCCCCCAACTCTCATTGTATGATAACAGGAACTAGGTATTCACCTACTTTTCAAAATAAAATCCCTCAACTCTTACTGTATGTTAACAGGAAACTAAACACTCCTCACGGCCCCACAATCACCATGGCAACCACTGACAGACACTCATGCAGCAAAAGGGCCTACAGTTATGACCTCACTATGGACCTCAGACAGTCTGAATCTGCCACCCCCCACCACCCATCCCCCCAGCACCAGGCACACTGGTCAAAATTTCTTGTGAAATTTTCTAGTTCCAGTGTGCCTAGAAGCACAAGGCAAAGCCTTGTGCAAAGCACACTGGTCTATTATTCGACGGGCTTATTCTTCCGCTGCTTCTGCCTAAACTTTGCCGCGCTACTCCTCCGGCAGCGTTGCCAACACCTGTACAAAAAGTACATCAAAACGTGCGGAATGATCGGGAATCGTGTGCTATGACCTGGCTAAGAGATTCGCGCAGCGGTTTCCGAGAAAATCGCGCAAAAGCGCGATTTTTTTGCTCCATTGGAATGCATTGAAAATCGACGTGAAGAGTGCTCATAAACACTCCTCTTTGGGGCCATACAGAGTCGCCATACTTTAACGTAGAAACGGGATTAAAAGTTTAAACGGGTCACGAGACTTGGGACTTTATTTGGCCAAATGGACATTTTTTGATAGCTGGCACGGTTTTCACGAAATCGCAGTTTACGTTTTGTGAAATTTTCAGACCGTTTCAGATTTTATAATGGGTGTGTATTGCGTGGGTCGTTAAGGGCTAGAGTGTGTGACATCATCGCTAGAGTGCGGGAAAGCTTTGAAATCTTTTGAAAATTTTCCGAACAAATTGCTCTGTAGCCCACAACGTCCACTCCTCATACACAATGAATACATCAAAACGTAGGTATTTTTGTGCCGGTCGCAAACATGTAGCTATGGAATCAGTCGGACTTACACATTTGGCGACACATGCCTGAACGTGAGAGCAACTGCAGGCTTCGCTCCCATAGGGCCCCATATTAAATTTCACAGAATGTTTTGGATCAGAGAAAAAAGTTAATACTTTTCGAAACTGCCGCCGAGGTCACATTTTTGAAACTACAGACCCAAATGTCGCACCATTTGTTCATCAGAGACTCCTACCTGGTCTCATGAACAATCTAAGCGATAGGAGTCACGGTTTCTGTCGTAGAAGCACTTTTATGACATGTACGTCTCTGGTTAACTCCTATTATAAACTGCCCCACTGCAGCAGTGGCCAATCGCCACGGCAACTTCAGATTGCTGCTAGACTGCTGATTCACATTAGCCAATCAGAGCAGGCTGACTAACACGCACACACACACACACACACACTATTTACTGTATCACTCACTTTCAGTGAGCCAACATGCTCTAAACCAGGCTTCAATGGATCAGGGCCATTTTTTATGTTATTAATTACACCTGTGATTAAAAGCCCCCAACTCTCATTGTATGATAACAGGAAACTAGGTATTCTCCTACTTTTCAAAATAAAAGCCCTCAACTCTTACTTTATAAAAACAGGAAACTAAACACTCCTCTCGGCCCCCCAATCACCATGGCAACCAGTGACAGAATGATCGGGAATGGTGTGCTATGACTGTTCTAAGAGATTCGCGTAGCGGTCTCCGAAAAAATCGCGCGAAAGCGCGATTTCTTTGCTCCATAGGAATGAGTGGCAAATCGACGTGAAGAGAGCTCAAAAATACTCGTCTTTAGGGCCATACAGAGTCGCCATACTTTAACATAGAAAAATTATTAAAAGTTTAAACGGGTCACGAGACTTGGGACTTTATTGGGCCTATCATCCCCCTCTTCTAACCTCACTGTGGTCCTCAGACCCCCCCCCCCAGCACCAGGCACACTGGTCAAAATTTCTTGCGAAATTTTCTAGTTCCAGTGTGCCTAGAAGCACAAGGCAAAGCCTTGTGCAAAGCACACTGGTTTATTATCCTGCGGGCTTATTTCTTATTCAGACTTCTGCCTAAACTTTGCCGCGCTACTCCTCCGGCAGCGTTGCCAACACCTGTACAAAAAGTACATCAAAACGTGCGGAATGATCGGGAATCGTGTGCTATGACCTGGCTAAGAGATTCGCGCAGCGGTTTCCGAGCAAATCGCGCGAAAGCGCAATTTCTTTCTCCATTGGAATGCATTGAAAATCGATGTGAAGAGTGCTCAAAAGCACTCCTCTTTGGGGCCATACAGAATCGCCATACTTTAACGTACAAGCGTGATTAAAAGTTTAAACGGGTCACGAGACTTGGGACTTTATTTGGCCAAATGGAAATTTTTTGATAGCTGGCTTTTCACGAAATCGCAGTTTACGTTTTGTGAAATTTTCAGACCGTTTCAGATTTTATAATGGGTGTGTATTGCGTGGGTCGTTAAGGGCTAGAGCGCGTGACATCATCGCTAGAGTGCGGGAAAGCTTTTTTTACACATAAAGCAGTTTACTTGGCAGGGGGAGTATACTCAGCCCAGGTAGTGCCAAACTTGCTGTTATGCAAATGTGTTACTTGGTGACATCACTACGCTACGGAAGAAAAGGCAGGACTTCTATAGCGAGGTGTTTCAGGCAGTTCAGGAGCAGTGTTTCTGTGGGGGAGAGTAACCATCTTTAGCCTGGACTTTGGGCTTTGTAACTTTGCAGACCTTTTACATGCACAAAAAACTATGTAACACACTAAAGGAAAGGGGAAAAAGCACAAAAGCATAATAGGTCCCCTTTAATGTTATTAGAGACACCGTGCATTTCCTGCTGTGAAATATCTAAATGTCTGCCATGAAAAGAAAAGGATCTATATATCTTCAAGACCTCATAATGTTCCATTCGCATAGTCAGGGAATCAAAGATGAATGCACTGAAGAGCCAACACCACTAGATGGAGACATATTATAAAAAAAACACAAGACATTATCCCCCACACACCACAAGGAGTCACTGACAGCTTGTGTTCCCAGTATTTTCTGAAAGGTGAACTGAAGTGTGAGAGGGCATATTGAGTCCAAGGTGATAAAGATAAGCCTTCCAATAAATCTGATGATAAGAAAGAGGAGCAACAGTTTAAATATTGTTTTATAGTTGAATATTATGCAGGTGTTAATGAAACGACTCAGATTTTGCCTGAGCTTGGGCCTACAATGCAAGCATTTGTCTTTATGCTGGTTACATTGAAGGCATTTAAGACCTCAGAGGAAATGTAACAACTCGGTGCTATTAAATGATGAAAGAGTGATAACGGCAGATAATAATATCAAGTTAATATATTTACAATGAGCACGCCTTAAATTAAAAGTTCTTCAGGGAAACTGAGATAAAAAAAACGTTCCTAGAATGTATGCAGTTACATACTACCAGTCGCTCCTCCCTGATAATCACCATGTGATGCAGGTCAAACACAGGCTGACAGGGGAGGGAGGACAACCTCACTGTCCTCACCTTGCAGAGTATAGAGTGCAACAAAGACAGAAAGGAGAAGAAGAAAAAGAAGTCAGAGAACAACAGTTTTCTTAGCCTGGGAGGTGTTCATCAGAGGATATTTTGAGCTCCTGAATACTGGTGAATAAAGTACTGTACTACAAAGAAACACCTGATGACGAAGGTGCTGATGGCGGGGGATAAACTGCTGGAAATGTGGAACAGAGGAGATACAGATATGGAATCACAGCCACGCAAAAAATTATCCCACTCGATTGAAGAAATTCTGAGGAGACCCACATGTGTCAGAAGAGAGAAAAGAGTTAATCGCAACTGGTCTGTTATCAAGGAGAACACCAGAATATCTAACCAACTCTCATGTGCGGGTACGTTTCTTTTATTACTTTTTTTAAAAGCTCTCCCAAAAAGAGTTGTTACATTACAAAAAAAACAACATTTCTCTCTGTCAATAGAAACTCCTCAAATGAGACTACTTGAAGAGTCTCCAAAAGCCACCACAGACTGCATGAGTGAGTATTATGATTTATGGAGGTGAAAGAAGAGGAAACATGATGCTGGATGATGAGGAAGATATCAATGACAATAATGTGTTTACAGGTCAGAGGAAAAAGAGGCAAACGAGGGTCACTTTCACACCGTTCCAGGTGCAGGAGCTGGAGATAGTCTTCCAGCAGACTCACTACCCAGACGTCAACAGCAGAGAGCAGTTAGCCTCTCTCCTGCACCTCACTGAGGGACGAATACAGGTACAGCAGGACACGTGCAGCTCATCACTGGTGATAATTAACTTGAGCGTATTTTTTCGACTTTTACTGTCTTTTGCCAGTTTTAGAAAGGAGCAAGCATACACACTGGTATCCATGAGTGACAGTTTTTGTTTGTCTGTTTCTACCAAGAATCATCATGGCAGCATTAAATAATACATGAATGATTGGTTTGTTTAAACAGTGCTATAGTCAATATGTTAACATCAGGCAATATTTAATAATGTGAGATTATTCTGATAACATCCAAATCTCCATAATAGCAACAATTTAGTGTACTTTGTCAAACCTGTATCATACTTTTATTCCATTTATGATTAAGTTTGGTCAAATCAACAAACAATGGCCACTTTATTATGCTTGTAAAATGAGTCAATAAGTCAAACTAGGGTTACTAACTATTCAGTGAATGTTCTTAAACAATTGGCTGATTATACTAAGTAGTCATCAATGGAACAATAGTACTGGTCTTTGGACGGTTGCTTACATAAGGCACCTCCCAAATGATAAATGACACATTACAGGATAAAGGTGTGTACCAAAAGAATTGATCATTCATTGTTCTCAGAGGAAAGTGATAACAAATACCATAGGTCTTTCTTTACTCTGCTACATATATATGGCTAAGTTGTGAGTACAAGTTATTGTTGGTTGGTTATTCTAGGTAAATGTATTTCACATTGTGTTGTTTGTGCATCAGATTTGGTTTCAGAACCGCAGAGCCAAATGGAGGAAGGCAGAAACACTGAAGGACATAGAACTGATGACCAGACAGCACATACAGCCAGCCAGTCATCACCTGCTTTATTATGAGGTAACACAACATTATTGATTTAGTAAATGGTACACAAGCATTATTTGTTTAAATGCACCATATAACCATCTCCATTATACTCCCATATCATCTCTCATACACAAAATGCAGCTCAAAGAAAGTGCCTTGCAAATAAAAAAAGAAAAGAACTGACAATTCAAACAATATTAAAATACATTTTTAAAGATGGTAAAATAATGAAAACAGCATAAAAAATTAAATAAAAGTCTAATTTAATTTAATTGAAATGAAAATAATAAATTAAAGTGAATACATATATACATACATATATATTATATATACATATACACATATTAGGGCTGTCAACCGATTAAAATATTTATTATTTATTTATATTCACAAATTAATCACACATTTTTTATCTGTTCAAAATGTACCTTAAAGGGAGATTTGTCAAGCATTCAATACTCTTATCAGCATAGTGGGCAAATATGCTGCTATATGCTATATATATACATATATACACACACACACATATATTTTATATACACATATATACATATACACATATACACACATATATATATACCTATACACACATATACCTGTATATACACATATACACATACATATACTGTATATACTGTACATAAACAAATATATACACATATAAACACACATACATATACTGTATATACTGTACATATACACACACATACACATTATAATATATATACACACACACACACACACATATATATACACACATACAGTATACATTTATACAGTACATACATATATACACACACACACACATATATATATATATACACACACATATATACATACTGTATATACACACAACATCAATCTTTTTATAAATCTGTGATTTGATACTGGAAAATTGACTGAAGCATGTACCGAATCAAAAGTGACCATACTGTGCTGTGTGGCTTTCTCAGTGATTTCTTTGAGATAACTTCTCATCAGTATGTGTGTACTCTCCCAGCTGTTACAGGATCCCCAGCCTCAGGCAGCGTGCTGGCTGCCATGCTGCTTACCTAAACCCCTTCAATCAAGGCTGTTCCTCAAAGCCACATCAACACCCGCCTTGCTGACCAGCACACATTCCCCAGATCACAGGACTCTGTATTTTGACCCGCTGGGGACAGACAGATAGCAACTTCAGTATTCTTACAAATGATGACACCATTGTGTTAAATCACATCGTAATGAGTTTCTGGTGGTACACAAAACTACTGCAGACTGTAATCTGTAATAACTGACAGATGTGTTGTATTATACTGTGTTGACAACCTGAAATAAAGTGTACATGTTAACAACTCAACATTTTTTGAATTTATCAATAAAGTTCTAAATGACTATCCTGGCTGACTACTGAAAGCAGTCGGCTTTCTTTACAATAAAAGGCCTTGTGATAAGTCTGTACCGATGTATTCGTACAAGTCAAGGTGTGAGGGCACTTTACTGCGGAATGCTTCTCGGTAGAGAGCTGTATTTCTGCTGTGTTATTGTGCAGGAGAGCGTTTTGATTTTTTCATGACACCACACTTCCTTGTCAGCGATAAGATACAGAGCTGCCATAAACTGTTCATCTGTTTGACTTTCTGACAACCTGTCCTTATCTTAATTTGGGCTCGTAAATCGGGGGTTATTGGCAGGTCAGCTGGAGGGATTTAGAGAACTTGTTGAATAGGATCAAAGGGGAAATACCAGCTGCGTATAGACAGTTACTGTGTGTTGGTGCTGTATATGTAGTTGGCACTTAAATGGACAAAAAGTTTTTAAAAAACTGTGTAAATGGATGTCTTGATTCATCATTATTTATTTTGTTAAAGCGATATTACACATCAGGCTACTGTTCTGTAAATGTATTTCACAACCTCTCCCATAATAACTTGTACTTTAACTGTCTCTGTGAAACCTGCTTCTTATAATGGTGATATTGTTCTGTGAAAAGGCTCCAACAATGACATGGAACATCCCCTTCTTTCTGAGAAGTGTTACACGGGTCATTATCAATTATAAGAAAGATAACGCGGCATCGCCTTCACTATCAATACCATAACTCACTTCACAGTACCAACTGATTAAATTTAACAAGCCTCTGAGAACGGTTCAGCTTTTCACCCTGGTCATATCTTCTTTTATTGCATGTAAGATTGACTGTTCTCCTGGCTGCAGGGGCAGGGTGAAAGAGGACACGTTATGCTACTGCAATTACAAATCGGCATCTACATATAGTAGGAAATATCAAATGGACACGAGGAAAACTGAACTGCTAGACATGACATATATCTGGACCATATGTTCTGGCCAGAACCAAGATATCACAATTTCCTCGGACATTTGCAGTGAAAATGCTTTTCAGGACATGGAAATAGTTTACCATATATTCATTGTCGTCTTTATTCGGGACCAAATTTAACACATCAGATACCACTAAAATATAGATTTTTTACCCAACATATTTTCCATAAGTTTCAGTAGCATTATTGGTCAAAAATACTATAACGCCCTCTCTACCTGCACCTACACACTCAATTCAACCCTCCATAGCAGATTATATTCACTTTTGTCTACAATACCAGCTGACAGCATGTCCAGCATGTAATGTAATATAATACCATGTCAACCTACATGCTCAACCCACCAAGAAATAGCCCATGTTTAAAAAATAAAGTTATAATTTAATAACACAATAATAATAATTATTGCAAATATGAAAAGGAAACATCAAAACATAACAGCAAAAAAACTGCCATCCAAAACTACTACTCCCTCTTCCACTGAGAATTATAAATAATTGTTTTTGTTAAGTGTGAATACTGAGAGCATGCAGAACCATCTATCTTGCATAGATGCAGTTGTCCTACTATAATAAAAAAGAAAAGAAAAAAAGCTGTGACTGCTATGTCTCACAGCAGAAGACAGGTGGCGCCCTTGTGTCCATGAATAAGCAGAAATGCTGCTCTCTGTTTTTGCTGAGTGTCACACAGAAGAGATACTGACCTGATTTTGAAGTCGCAGGGCTTCATCCATCAGCCCTTATGGACCTTTTTAATAACATGTATCTGCGGTTAGGTACCACTAAGATATAATCATTCTTAGGCTATTTTAGTTTAGTGTTTCCATCACCTGCCTGCTCTGGAGAGGAGAGGAGGGAGGGATATTGAGCATCTCTCAGCCTCCGCCCGCCTCTGTGTCTCTGTGGAGAGACGTGGAGAGACGGAGAACCGCAGACCGACAGGAGGACAGACACAGAGAGACACAGAGGGGCGATGGCCGCGGATGGAGTCTGCGGGGACTCGGTGGATCAGTACCGGGCCGAGGTGGAGCGGCTCACCCAGGAACTGGCCGAGGCGAACCGGGAGAAGATCCGGGCTGCGGAGTGCGGACTGGTTGTCCTGGAGGAGAACCAGGCGCTGAAGCAGAGGTATGCAGACCTGGAGATCGACCAGGACACTCTCAGAAAGGAGTTGGAGCAATTACAGGAGGTAAGAGAAGGAAGCTGCTGTTGCGCTTCTTTTTTTTTTTTGCAAGCGCACTGCGGTGTGCAGGTGTTGGCTGCACCGCCTCAGTGCGTGTCCACCTCACATTTAAGTGATGTCTTGTTTGTTGCGTTAATACTCACGCAGCGGGTGTCTGTGGAGTCTGTGGAGTGGGAAACAGCAGGGGTCCTTATGTTTTTGGGTGGTTTCCCAGCAAAATGAGAGGTTTTAATCAATATAATTTAGCTGAAAATCCTTCAATTGGTGCATGGCTATATCAGTGTCTATTCCCATAATGCTATATGGTTCCATCCTTCATGAATAAGTTATCATCAAAAAGTGAATAATTGATGCTGTTTTTGTGCAGTGAATCTATAGGCACTACAGCACTACAGCACTGGACATTGCAATATCTGTATTGCAAGCTCAGGACTCTGCAAGAACCTGCAAACACCCCACACCATTGTGTTTCATTGTTTCAAGATTCCTTCCCTGTGTGTGTGTGTGCATAGCAACAGTCATTACTTTCAGGCAACTCTGCTGGGACCTCTGAGCCTTTTGGTGTTTTGCCAAGATTTATATATATTTTTTTCAGAAATCCCTTAGTAATTGGATCTTCAGAGTCCACCTCAGTTTGTGCGGTGGCTCAGTTGTCCACTGAGAGAAGGATTTCCATCAAGAATGTGCAAAGATACGAGGACGTCGAGACTTACTCTGAAGATGGAGGTTTTTCTAGAGTACACGTGTATTTACTCCTGTACCAAAATGCTGTGCTGTTGATGCATTATCTGTATACATGTCTGACAACTTTAACAATCCACAAATCAAAGAATTAAAAGGTATAATATGCAGGAATTTTTCTAAAATAAAATGTTCTCTTTTCTTCTTATTTGCGTACGGCAAAGAGCCTTTGTGCCCCCACGTGGGGGTGTAACCCCCAGCCAATAAGCAGGGTGTGCAGGCCATTCAGGTCGTCAAATAACACGGCTTTGTCACACCCCTTGACGTCTGATACCAAGGAACAAGTCCCCCTTTACTCTGTCAGATGCAAAGCAGCTGTATTTGATGGATGAGAACGGGTTGTTACATTGCTGTGAGTTTTTATGTGCTTCAGTTTTTCCCCTGCTCCTCTGTCTTTCCTCTTCTGTGTGCTGCTATCGGTGTGTTATAGTTTGACCGAGGCACACACACTGAGCAGAGAAGCAGGATGAAGCCTGCCATCGGCTGCATTCAATCATAATACGGCACCTTCCTGCAAGGTTATGCGGAGGTGCAGGTGTGTTTATTTGTGTTTTAGAACGTGACTGCCGGGAAACAATCAGAAAATAATGTTTTGTTTCTCTTATTCACTGCTTTGTTCTCACTAACACCGCTCCCCATCTTCATTCACTCTATAGCTCACTCGACCATTGCTGCTGCTCTTTCTCCCTCTCGGCTTGTTGAGCCGAGGAGGAGGGGCCGACTTTGAATGGTGTGTGTTTACAAACACCAACTGACATGTGCAACATATGTAATATTATTAATATACAGCAAGGAATCTCTGTTTGTCTGTATGTCCTTAGCATATCTTGAGAACCACTCATTTGATCAACTTCACACTTGGCGGGTGTATCGCTGGGGACCCCATGGTGCAATTTGGACACGGGACACATTCAATATTAATAAACCTTGAATAAACAAGCGACTGGTGCTCTGTGCAGCAGTGGAGGTGGGGAAATCTCATCTCTGCAGACTGAGATGAGCATGTCGTCCGCAGCGGGCAGACCAGGACTCTGCAGTTCACTTTTGCTGCTGGATCCTGGATATACTAATGTTACAACCAAACTCTTTTTCACTTCCCTGGAGTCAACAAGCGATGAGCGATTCTTGACTTTGCTGCAAGCAGCACTTCCTTGGGGCCAAGCAATCAGCCCACTACAAATAGTCACGAGCCCCCGACAACGCTGCAAGCAGCAATACCGGGAGGCTACCGGGAGTCATCCATCGGCCCGTTCCGAACGGGCACGCCACATACGGGCACGCCACGAACGGGCACTGCACTAGGGCCTTTAAAGTGAAGGAAATCGCTGTGTGATCCCCCCGGAATAATAGGCCACACTGGCTGTGTTAATACAGTACATTCAGTCATTAATGCATACATGCATACAGTAATAACAGGCAGATGCTGACGGGGCTCAGAGCTCAAGGTCACTTATGGAGATGCTGTAGAGCCAAAGAGCCTATAGAGAAGGAGCTGAACGAAGGCTACGTTTTTGTGCATGTGTGAAAGGGAAAAGGGACATTTGCTCTTTACTGCCAACTTTCGTCAACTTTCACTTTCATCATTATTTATAGAGTGTCATCTCTCATCATGCATACACCTGGCACTTTGGTATAAGATAAAAGTTGCTCAGTCACAAGACAATTTTTGAGAAAGGGTTAAATGTTTTAAACAAGGGTTTAAAAATGTGTAAATTCCGTGTTAGAAAAAACAAATGAATTAAATTAAGAAAGGGAATATTGTCATTCTTTATGACAATGAATATTCTGGGTGTGTGTTTTAGTTATTTTTATTGAGTTCAAGAGTGCTCTCTTATCAGATACCTAGACAGTGGTTGAAAAAAATTAAGGGTACTTAAGTACAGTTTTGAGATACTTGTATTTCCATTTTATGGCACTACCGAATATTTCTCCTCCACTACATTTTAAAAAGAAATATTGTACTTTTTTACTTAACTACATTTATCTGGCAGATTAAAAGTTCACAAAAACAATATACACTTATAAAATACAATGCATTGTAGAAGATGAAACCCTTTTTGGGTTGTGACTGAATAAAAAAAAGCAGTGTCTGGTTGGGACCTCTTGTCACGTTTCAGATATCTATGATTTGTTCGCAATTCCACCAATGTCCAATCATTAACACAGCAAAGATTACAGAAAAGTCCAAAAAGGACTACAAATTTGTGTAGCAGAACGTTGTTTTTCTTCTTTCCTCTCCCATTAACATCTCATGCAAATTTATTTAGTTTACATTTATAAACCAAGCATGGTATTTTACATTTCAAATATAAACTGTCAGTGATGTCTGGTGGACAAATAAATGTCTTTATTTCGTGTTTTTACTCTGCCTAAGCTAGTTCAAAAAAAAAATTGGCATGGCCATTTTCAAAGGGGTCCCTTGACCTCTGACCTTAAGATATGTGAATAAAAATGGGTTCTATGGGTACCCACGAGTCTCCCCTTTACAGACATGCCCACTTTATGATAATCACATGCAGTTTAGGGCAAGTCAAAGTCAAGTCAGCACACTGACACACTGACAGCTGTTGTTGCCTGTTGGGCTGCAGTTTGCCATGTTATGATTTGAACATATTTTTCATGCTAAATGCAGTAGCTGTGAGGGTTTCTGGACAATATTTGTCATTGTTTTGTGTTGTTAATTGATTTCCAATAATAGATGTATACATACATTTGCATAAAGCAAGCATATTTTCCCACTCCCATGTTAATAAGAGTAGTAATACTTGACAAATCTCCCTTTAAGGTACATTTGAACAGATAGAAAATGTGTGTTTAATTTGCGATTAATTGGGATTAACTATGGACAATCATGCGATAAAATATTTAAATCGATTGTCAGCCTTAATATATATATTTAGCCATTTTTTTAAAATCATAACATCACATGCTCAGCCTACGTGGCAGGCAGCACTCGCCATGTTACATTATGGACATATGGTTTTATATTTACATCTCTCGCTTTCTTTCTCATGCCCTTTTGTTCCACCGCTTGACTAGTTGAGCATTTTGTTTTGACTCGCATGCAGAATCAGAATGATCTTTGTGCGGCTCGCAGCAGCATGTTAAGATAAAGAGACAGCCTGACACAGCCGGCAGCATAGCACTGTCCAGCTGATATCTCTCACACTTATGGATTAATGCATGATGGGTGATGTGGCAGATAATATGGAGAATATGATGAGACAGAGAGGAGAAAGAAGCTATCACACATTTTGTCTGTGTAGGAGAGGGAATCGGGGCGAAAAAGACGAACAACAAAAGGCAAAGAGTGTGACTTTATAGAGCGTTTTATAGCCTCATATTCCTTCTAAAAGTTAAGATACAATAGACCTATCACAATTACCAGAATGGTGGATGTGCCTGCTATACTGCAGCTACCAGTTGCTGGATCCTTCTCAGTATCGAAGGATCATGTAGTCTCTTAACATACAATATGGTGCTTTGTGCCTTTTCATTGATACTTTTGCATCATTTGTAAATCCTGTGTAGTAAAATATCAGCTATAACTCTGCCATTACAGTAGCAGTGCTCTTTGTTGTGATCTGTCATCCGTTAACATCTGCACCCATTGTATTCTCTGCTTCCCCACCTGCCTGTCTGTCCGTCTCTCTGTCTTTGCTCTCTCGCCTGAGAGAGGGGAACATTTTCCGGAGGTGATATTACTTCCACAGAAAAACACATCCTGCTTCCTATCTGTCTGTCGCACGTTTATGAATATGAGACCGAATAGCAGAGTGCAAACCTGCCACTATAATAAAATCAAATCTACTCCCGCCGTGCTCAGGAGAGGTGCTTTGTAAAAGGGCATTGAGACTGCAAATGGAAAATAGAATTGCTTCTGGGATTGAGTGGCCTATTCGTGAATAACTGTTGTTTATCTGTCTCACCATCCTTTTGTTTTTCTTTTATTTGAGAGTAGGTCGGTTTCGTCCAGTCGGTGATAATTTTTCAAAACTTTAAATAAGTATGTCTTACCAGATATTGAGTTATTTATATATATGCTCTAAACAGACAACAGACTGCTGTATCATATATGTGAAAATAATCACTTCATGCCTGAAGCATGTATTTTACCATTGATTTGTTTATGCCATTGTGTGTGCAGGTGTGTAGGTGCAAGCTGGCCAGATTTGCATGCATGTTTGCATATGTTCTGTGGTGACACATATGTTCCACATGCATTGGTTGTCTGCCCTCAGTCTGTACCCAGCTGGTGAAGAACAACGGACTAGAGCACTCCTTGTACTTCACACACAAATGTAATCTCTTTATGCCAAACTTGGCACATTTGTATCTGGTTGTGTTTTGTATCCGGCTATGTTTAATATCAGCCACATGAAATGACAAAAAAAGGCCATGATGATAGGGACAAACAGACCAACATCCGCCAGTGGAAATCTGGGCTGCGACTATTGATTAATTTCATTATTAATTAATATGCCGATTATTTTCTCCTCTCACAATTTCCCAGAACCTAAGGTGACATTTTCAAATGGCTAATTTTGTTCGACCAATGATCCAAAACCCAAAAAGATTCATTTCTGCAATTTCTCCCACTTGAATTATTGTCATTCTCGCTTTAAAAATTACATTAAAAAAAATACTATTAATCGATTATTAAAATACTTTCTGAATCATTTTATAAAGTCTACAATACAGACAAAGATGTTTTTGAAAATTCCTCATTGCCTCTTTGTTTGTCTCCTCAATTGAACTAATACTAACTAACTAATATGTCTTTGCACTGTGTAAGAAGTGGATGTAGTCACCATGACATCACCCATTAGTTTGTGGACTGCCGTTTTGAAGCTTTGAGTTTGGCATTTTGGCCGTCGCCATCTTGTTTTTTGCAACCAGAGGTGACACAAGAGGGTGGGGTTAAGCAGAAGCGAACACTAAATAAGACATTTTTAGGCGACCAAAATGTAACCAAAAGTTTAAGATGAAAGCCCGGAGAACTCCCAGACCGGACAACACTGTCACTCACAAAGAAGCCATGCACGCCTTAAAGCATACCCTGCTTTATGGTCTATTTGATTATAAATGGGACCATAATTTACTAAATGAACATCATGCTGTGTTGAAGACTTGAAATTAGCAATTGGGACCATAAACTTATGTTTACAATGTTTACTGAGGTAATAAATCAAGTGAGAAGTAGGGTCATTTCTATACAATCAAACCTCCTTTTGCAACCAGAGGAGTCGCCCCCTGCTGGCTATTAAAAAGAATGCAAGTTCAAGGCACTTCAGCATTGGCTTTACTTTTCAGACCCGGAGGTAGCCCAGTGGGTATGAGATGGTTTTCTGTTGAACTTAAACACTTTGCAAGTAAATTTAAAGCTTGTGCTGTTCACCAGTGCAGTGTTTCTTATTATTTTCTTTTTGCACATCACAGCACAGCATAGCTTTACTGTCAAATTAGATGCTAAGAGTGTGTTTTGGTTGCTCTGTAGTGTCTTCTCCCCTCCTATATATTTTTCCCTTCACCCAAATCTTTCACTCAGCCTCCCTCCCAGCCCGTCTCTCTCTCTCTCTCTCTCTCTCTCTCTCTCTGTCTCTCTCTCTCTCTCTCTCTCTCTCTCTCTCTCTCTCTCTCTCTCTCTCTCTCTCTCTCTCTCTGCCTGCCGGCCCCATCACTCTCTCATTCCTTGTATCCCCGTATGTATGTACTGTATGTCTCTGGATAGCTGCCTAAGCAGTGACGGAGACACCGTTATCCCATGGTTCTGGCTCGTTAGTGCTGTCTCTGGGCAGATCGACCTCAGATAGGACACAGTCAGAGACGGAAGGAAGAGGGTGCCGCAACTGCAGAAAGGGAAGAGCAGTGTTTTCATATGGCTTACAATGAGGCTTCATCAGTAAATCAGGAAGGCTTGACATTGTCTGTGGATTGAGAAGCACTGGAAGAGTGGCCTTGTAGTTCTTTTATGCTGGATTATTTCTTTTGTTGCTTTAGATCATTAGATTTGTTTTGTCTGAAAATAACCCCATGCTCACTAATTCGTTAGTCTTAGTCTGTAATCTCTTAGTCTGTCTAATTAAAAAGTCTTTAGAACAAATCTTTTCACTTTGAAAATCTCTGGTCTGAAGAGGAGTGTGAAAAATAAGTGAGTCATGTCAGCTACTGTCAGAACTCATCTTTTCATCTCTTTCAAATTACAAGTCTGCAGAAGAATTGACATTTGTGATAAATTGAGAACAGGCAGTTCACAGGTCAGTTCTGTTCTCAAAGCTTTAGGCTGAGAAAGATGCCAAAAGAAATCAACATCAAATTTTGAACATGGTAACTTCTGAAAAGAAAGATTCGGTCATGATTCATCAGGTCAGAATGAAATCTTCAGCTTCCAGACAGTGTTTTTTATGTTCCTTGCAGCTGTGTAGTCATCCCTCTCCTTTACACTGTTCAGGGTTGTGTCACACATTCAACATTGATGACTCACAATATTTACTCCCATTGAACTTGAAAATAACTGGAGATAGGCATCGCAGTAAACACGGTGTGCTATGACTTTTATTGGCAATTCAACTAATTGTTTTCTCGAAAAATTGCAAAAGAAATGTGATTCATTTTCAACAATTGGAAATTTTGGCAAACATTGCTGAAACCCACCCCTCTTTGGACCCATTTTACTTCATCATACTTTCACATAGAACAATTGTTCAAACCTTGGACTAAATCAACTTTTTGATAGCTAGCACATTTTTTTTACGAAATTGCAGTTTACATTGTATGCTTTTTAAAGAAGTTTCTGATCCTGTATGATACAGCTACTGCTATTAATACATGTGATATTAGCACTCCAGTATGCGGTACTCAGAGAGAGTACATGGGCAGAGGGGTTGTAGGCTGCCTGATTTATTGATCCTTTATCTGACCGAGGTTTGTGCAAGTTAGAATCTACGACCCTGACTGTGGCTCTGAAATACCAGCCGCCACCACCAGACGCAGCCGCGCAGAGCCGCCAGAGCTGATCGCGGCCACTCTAGATAATGCTGTGGTTCTACCAGATGCACCGCAGCGCATTTCAGAAGCGGCTCTCACTGTGCTGTGTATTGATAAATCCATGGCGCTGTCTGTGGTGCTGAAGTAGCAGACGGATTTGTATTTTTTCTGTGCGTCCCGCCCTTGTTAAACTCTGCATATGGTCAATCACTCAACACCCATATGTAGAAATGAATGCCTCTGACGGGAAATAATCCCTCAAAGTACATTGTTTTACAGACATTATTGTCTTTATTGCCAATTTCTTTTAAAGGTCCCATATTGTGCTCATTTTCAGGTTCATATTTGTATTTTGTGTTTCTAATAGAACATGTTTACATACTGTAATGTTCAAAAAACACATTATTTTCCTCGTACTGTATACCTGTATTTACCCTCTGTCTGAAACGCTCCGTTTTAGTGCATTTCAATGGAATTGCGACAGAATTGCGTTGCTAGGCAACAGTTTGAGTCCATGTTTACTTCCTGTCAGCTGATGTTATTGACATACATTGCAACATGAAATAAACTGGGACCCATTTAGAATGTTTACGTTTAAAACCGTGTTGTGGTCTAAATATTGTATATTTGTGACATCACAAATGGACAGAAATCCTAACGACTTGTTTCAAACGCGCAATTTCTGAATACGGGCTGTGTGTATTTCTCCGTATATTGAGCCTTTTCATAGTTTAACAGTATTTATAAAGCACTTAAACATGCTTTATTATGTAAAAGACCTGAAAATCTCACTTTTTACAATATGGGACCTTTAAAGGAATAGTTTGGCATTCCAGGAAATACACTTATTCACTTTCTTGAAGAGAGTAAGATGAGAAGATTGATACCATTCATGTCTTTACACTAAATTTTAAGCTAGAGCCAGCAGCCAGTTAGCTTAGCTTAGCTTTACTTAGCGTCAAAACAGAAAACACTGCACAGTGAATAAGATTCAAAAGCCTAATTGTAATATATATAGTATACAGTCTGACACAAAGGTAGGCTAACATTGTAGGTTTCATTTGGCAAGATACCGGTAGATTAAATATGCAGTATTAACGAATGTTTTGTTAGTATTCCGTTAGCATAACATTAGCTAGCTTATCTTTGTCCAGACAAATGTGTAGGTGGCATTTGGCTTGTAGATCTTAATGTCATAAACCTACCCATTTGTAAATTGTAAGGATTGATATAATGTACTAACTTCATTTTTGTAATTTATCGCCCCTTTGCCTCTGTCAGCTTCTCTTTATATGGGTATTTGTCTTTCGCACGTACTTTATACATTTCTGATGATGAACAGATGAATAGACCAGTGACATATAACATCAACATCAATCTTCTTATATATGACTCTAAAAGGCATATTCCTAAAATGTCAAACAATATTTAAGGGTATCCTACTTAGCCAGGATAATATTTCAAAATGGTGTCAACAACAAAAACTTTGTGTTTTAAAGATTTTTTTTAATTAGAGCCAGATGACACTGCAATTGTTCTTTGCTTTTGGAAAAGCCTGGGCTGGTCCTGGTGCACAGGCAAATTCTCATGTTGCAAAATATCTTATAATAGTGTATAATTCTCAAGGGTCAGCTGTCAGATGTCAGATTCACAAATACCAACAACACACTGACTATGGTGTGTAGATGATTGGTTTGCCGTCGGCCCATTCCCTCTGGGATTCTCTCCACAACTAACATCTGCATAAGTCAAGTTCATATCATGCGACTGCTCGGTCATTGATGAGGGTGTGACGCTGTTGCTTGACTTGACCTCCTTCAGTGAGTGAATTATGAAGCCCATGAAGGACGTGTCAAAGTCACACTGATTGTCAAACCTCCTGTGTCTCATACAGCAAGGAACAGCACATCCAGAATATATTAGAGTTACATTTCCAGAGGTGTTTTAACATTTTCCCCCACCAACTGTTAGGGGTGTTAGAAAATATTGAAAACATTGACTATCGCGATATTATGCTTTGTGATACTGTAATGATTCTCAAAAACACTATTGATTTTTAATTAGTAGTTAACATGCAGAGTATTAATTCAGTCAATATTTCATTTGCAAAGAGATGAGCCTTCTCAGTGTGCCCTCTCAAAGTAGTGCTATGATGTTGGATGTTACAGGGACTGATTAATGCAAACACAGATCCCACTCTTCTGAGTGCATAATCAGATTTTATGCATATGATGGTGTGTTCTTTATACTATGACAGTTTTCCTAAAATTTAGATAAAACAAAATCGCAATACAGGCCTTGTTTTCAGTATTGCAATATATCGCAGTATATTGAATTGTAACCTCTGGATCATGATACGTATCGTATCGCCAGATTCTTGCAAATACACAGCCCTACCGACTGTTAACCGCTGCAGTTGCATTACCGCTGAAGCAGACAAGACTCTGAAGCAGTAGAGTTCACTTCAGCAGGACACATCTGGCGTTTTTTTTTCTTTGAGGTGGTGAATCAACATTGAATAAAAGGGGATTAGCAAAACTTGAATACTTGCTCAGCACACCCTGGTGTGTTTGACCGGAACTCCAATTCAGGGACAACAATCGCGAAAGAGAGCAGCTGAGACTGTAAATCAATCTGTCCTGAGTGGGGAGAAAGGATACATTACAGGTTTCTCTCCCCACTGCTCCTCCTTTTCCTTCTCCTCTTTTACATTAGCTAGGGTTCGTGAGAGGGCAGTAAACATGGAGGACGAAGGGGTTGAATCAATATCTCATGAGATGGTGTTGCTCCCTTCTTTCGGTTTTGTGCTCTACACCATGAGCCCACCATCCCCCTTCTCATCTCCCACCCCTCCCCATCCTCCCCTACGGTCCCTCCCCGGAGTGAAGTGGGAATTATGCATCGATTTCTGCTCAGTGAGCTAAGCTGTGCACTATTGTGCGTACTGTAGCGTGTGGGCATTGTTGAAATCATTGCATGTTTGTGAAACACATCTTGACAGATTCCCTTGTCATTTCCTCAAAGTGGATCGTACAGAACAGCTGTTGAATCAGTCACTTACAAAGCTTTTACTACAGACAAAAACTGTGTTCAGCACCTTGTGGTGTCAGCCATGGAAATAAAACCAAATCAGGTTTAACAACAGTTGAGCAATTCAAAAAGAAATGTATAGAACGTTGTCTTTTAAAGTCGTTGAGGTTATCTGAAGCCATTAATTATTATTGTTTCTTTAAAGACATTGTTGTTTGGAGCAATGAAGCGACACTCTGCAGGTTTGGTGGTGTTGACCTCTGACCTCAGCAACAGGCTCAGGGCTGTGGATGAGCATATAGATAAGGACCTGTCTGCCGTTGTGTTTGGCCTCTGGGGTTTTATATGGGGGGTGGTTGATATGTGTGTTTTGTCAGGACCTGAAGGGAAGGTCATTTATCTTTGTAGTTGAGTCACACATCAGGAACACTTTTCCTGCATGTGGCTCGTCCTTTTGTTTTTTTTCTCTCCTGTGTCTGTATGTGTAGCAGCAGAGGTGGGGGTGTTGGCTGCGGATGTTGTGATTGAGAGCAGAGAGGGAGGGGCGGCAGCATAGAGGGGTGGTGGTGGTGGTGGTAGTGGTGGTGGTGAGTGACTCCAGCCCGGGTCTCTTTGTTGTTTCAGGTTTTCATGGTTGCATTGGCTTGATGGAGAAGAGGGGAGGAAGAGAGAAAGTGGGGGGCTGGCCGCTGCATATAGGATGATTCAACCAATAAAACTAAAAAAGACTACATGATTTCACCCAGTTATTTTCATCTGTCCCTTTCAGAAATCTCATGATCCTCACATGGAAACAGAACAGGACTTAATAAAGCTCTTCTCTCTGCAGAGACACTCATGGCCCGCCCAGCCCTGCATGCATAGATTATGTTTTTCAGAAAGCTCCTTTTTGCTGCAGTGAAATACAGTAGTTGTGGTGAGAGGGAAGAGGGAACAGGACTCCCCTGCCTGCAGGCTGCTGTATTGATTAGTCGTCTACTTTAGCTGTGTGCGCTGCAAACTCTGAAAGCATAGCAAAAAAAGAAAGGCAGCCCATCCTCTCAAGGAAAACTTTTGGTTTTTGCAACCCCAAAGATCTGCCTTGTGTGAATTTAAGAACTATGGTTGAGCCATCAGCTGCCTATATTTATTCCTTTTTTAACACAAATCAGTGCTTTTAAAGCATCACTGACTTCAGTTATTCTGTCTTTTTCTGTGTCTAGACAGAGTAATTTAGTTTCAGCTCTGGTCTTCTTTCATGCTTATCATCTTTGCATGCCGAACAAAGAGAAGCCTCCCATCTAGATGACCAGAGGCCATTTATATCAGCCAGCAACGATGTACAGCAACGATGTAGAGCAACAATGAAGATGATCCTCTGAAGTTCCTGCCTATCCCCCCCTCATCACAATTACAGTGCACATACTCACTGGCATGCATGAGCACATGCACATACCAAACATGCACTTATAATGGGCGCGCGACAGGGTCAGTGGATCTGTCTCTGTCACTTCTATGCTGTTAGGGGATGTATAGGATTAGATGGGTATTAAATCATCTCCTAGTTAACCCATTTAATTAACCCTATCCTCCATCACAAGAGACCGGATGTCAATTGAGGTCGTGAAAGTGGAAGAGCTGAGAGGAAGGAAGTATGTTGTTGTAGGCCTGCTTCTGAAAGGTTCAGAAAATGCTGAGAAAGAGCATAATAGGCCTGAATTAATTAAAGTGACCGAGCTGCCTGCCTCCATTTTTGTTGTATGATCAGCAGAGCAATTGTTTTCATCATCAATTAATCTGTCTATTTATTTGTTTATTTATTTTTACGAATTAATCGTTTAGTCCAGTTGTTCCCAAAGACTGGGTTGTGACCCACAGCTTGGTCGCAGGTGATTTTTATCAGGGTCGCCAAATACATTTACAGAATTTCTTCCATCATCTTTTAACATTTATAACTGCAGTACACCTTTGAGCCACTTGAGGGAGCCTAAATGTCCGTACGGTTCCGATAATTGTAGCCTACTTATAACATTGAATCTAATATGAAAGGATATAGCTTACATTCTGTTTGTTTTTGTTTGATGAGAGGAAAAAAACAAGAGCCTGTTAACTCCACTTTAATGCATTTATTTGGTCTCATTTATAAAGTATTTAACATGTGTATATGTTTTCAATAACACATGCATAAAACAAAGTGATTTATCAAATATATATCTTTGAAATGGCTGGTTTACCTATTTAAGATAATATAAGGTGATGCAGAAATGGCTTTAAAAATGGTCATGAATATTTGCTCTTCTCCTGAAGCCTATAGTGAATTTGGTTGCGATGGTTTGTCATTTTAAAAAAAGCTTGGGAAACATTGGATTAGTCTATAAAATGCAAGAAAATTGCCATTACAATTTCCCAGAGCCCTGGGTGACTCACATATATTCAATTAACTATTATTATATATATATACCACTATTTAAAACATATATATAAGGATGGCAGTGTTGGTCTGTCAGTTGGCCGGTTGGTTGGTCCACCAGTTTGGTCCAGATGAAAACATCTCAACATATATTATATGGATTACCATGAAATTATGTACAGGCATTCAGGGTCCCCAGAGGATGAATCAGAATGACGTTGCCTTTTTCTCCAGCACCCTTTTCTACTAATGCCACCGGCAGGTTAAAGTTTTAATTTATCAAGTAAAATATATCTTCATCTACAGGATGAACTAGCACCACATTTTGCCATGACTCCCAGAGGATGAATCCTAATGTATTTAATGATTCTCTGACTCTAGCGCCCACCCATGATGGATTGGCACAAAATGTTCTTGTTCTTCTCAAGATAAATTGTAAATTATCTTAACTAACTTCCAGCACCAGGTCAAAACATTTTAATCTGCCCAATACTTGCAGAACTTTCCAAGATTCCCATCAGCCTCAACTGTACTCGGTTTAACAGTAATTAGCAGATGTTAGCATGCCAACACACTCAACTAAGATGGTGAACATGCTAAACAGTATACCTTTTAAACATCAACATGTAAGTATAGTCATTATGAGCATATTAACATACTGATATTACCATTTCGCTCAATGCACCACTCTGCCGAAGTACAGCCTCACAGTTCCGCGAGCGTGGCTGTGGACTCGTAGTCTCATTGCTTGAGAAATGACTTAAAAAGCTGCTAAATGCGAGATTGGGAGCATTTCTATTGCCTCTGCACGGCTCTCAACATGGTGACAGCTGAGCCGGTGGCTCACAGCTAACACTGCTATCAGCGCTAACAGTGAAAACAATGGCAACAAGAGGTTGAATTCTAGCAAGAGAAAAAGGGTAGAATTAGAAAGAGCCAGGATAAAGATAAGAGTCGAAAACAGAGAGAAGAGAGCATCGTAAAGACATCACCTTATTAGTGGCCTGTACAAGGATTCCCACAGGTCTGCGGCCTTGGCATGGAGGCTCTCCTGTGGCTGCACAAAAGCACTGAGTCACCCAGAGGCCCCATGTGTCAATACCAAGAGGGTCACTGTGTACAGACCAGCCTTTCCATTGTAGTCGCTGTTTGTCTGGCTTGGCTGAGTCCTCTTTATCAGCAGAGACCCACTACAGAGAGAGGAGACAATGTTATCAGATGAATCTGTCTCTCTGGCTGCATCTCTGGGTGCGTCTGCTGGCAATGCCACAGAATACCAATCAGCCCGTGAGCTTTCAAACACCTCCATCTTTTTTATTACCTAATTCTTTTTCATTACTCTCAGCACACTCGTCCAAGCTCACTTTCCCTCATGATTTTCTCTTTAATCTTAGGTTCCTCGTCCCGTGGAATACTTCTACCACTTAGTCAAGCAAAGGGATGAAGGACTGTAGGAAGGAAGGAAGGAGGGAGGGAGGGAAGTGTGTAGCAGAGAGGAGACAGAGTGGGTCGATCTCCACAATCCCTACATTAGCGCTCTGATTCTTCTTCACCTCGGGCAAGTCCCTGAACACTTGACTGACTGAGGAGACTCAGTACTTAGTTGAGGCTCATAATGGAAATGGTCTGTTGTCATTTTGAAGGATTATGACGAAGGCAGAAACCACTTAAAGGACTCTGGACGAGGATGGATAAAAATATTCGACTGAAAAACATTTGTCCTTTGAGAGAAACACTGTAATAATGGATTTAAGAATAGAGGTTAGAAGTTAGTGAAATAATAAAATGGGTCATTTGGACTGTTATGTCAGACCTATGGGACCATGATCACCGAAGTCTTTCAGTAAGCCTTCTGTTAATTTAGTGTGAGTCTGTGAGCGTCAGCGAATCTCTGTTTATCAGGTTGTACCCTGAGGGAGAGGATACGTCTGGGACACAGTTTTACCTGCAGCGGCACATTTACTCGCATAGTCACACACCTGCACACACAAACATGGGCACATTTACCTTTGTTATTTGGCTGCAGCACACCTGCCATGAGATGGTGTTAATAGGCTGTAACAGTAAAGATGCATTGTCGTTTAATGTTAAAGAATGCTTGTAAAGCATAGACTGTATATAAGCGGTGGGCATAGTCACCGGGACGTCACTCTTTGGTTTGTGGACTGACGTTTTGAAGCCTTGAGTTCGGCATTTTGGTCGTCACCACCTTGGTTCTTTGCAACTACAAGTGACATAAATACAACCAAACACTGAACAAGACATTTTTAGTCAACTAAATTTTACAATTAACTTTCATGAATTAAAACACACTGTGAAAGGGTTAAAGTTGTAAGACGAAAACACAGACAACTCCCAGACCGGACGTTGCCGTGGTAGCGACCTGTCAATCACAAGGTAGCTACGCCCTAAAGCATCCCCTGCTTTATGGTCTATTTGACTCTAAATGGGACCATAATTTACTAAATGAACATCATGCTGTACCCCTCCACTCACTCCTCCCTTTCTAAGACTGCGGTAACATGAGCCACCGAGTGCAAAACCGTGGTAACGCCGTTCACCTCTCTCAGAGGGCATCCTTACCATAATAACACTACTTTAGGAGCAACGGAAGTCAGACGGCGGCTCACGTTACCACAGTTTAACGTTAAAACGTGAAAGGCTCTCTCTAGTACCAGTGTTTGGTTTGTCTGTTCTGGGCTACTGTAGAAACATGGCAGAGCAACATAGCGGACTCCGTGAAGAGGACCCGCTCCCTATGTAGAAATGAAGGGCTCATGCTAAACTAACGAAAACAACTATTCTTAGTTTCAGGTGATTATAGGTGATTTTTTTTTTTTTTTAATCAAAAAAAAAAAATTGTTCCACATGTTCTGAAATGTAATGATTTTTGTTGTTTTCTCAGTTATATTTCATCTTCAATTGAACACCTTCCTTCCTTCTGTGTCGGGACACTTAGAAGGCACTCCACTGCTTTTTATATTTTCCCTTCCAACCCGATGGCTCTTGTTCTCTCTACAAACAAATGGCAGCAGTCAGGGATGAATACCAGTGAAGTGCATGTACCAGCGAGCCGGTAGCCATGTGTATTATTTAACATCTATCTGTGTGCTGGCATGGCCTAAAGGGTAGGCCATGTGTTTTTGTGGTTGACTTGCTCATGATCTCCTGCAGGGCATATTAGCGAGCAGAGAGAAAGCTACTGATGACACAGTTACAGCCGGTACAGTTTGTTAGTGTCGGTGTTTTTCCTGTCTGCTCACGCTGATCACAGCTTCCTACATAGAGGCAAAGCATAAAATCCTGTACACCTCTTTATATTTTGACTCCTATCTCAAAATAAGATATATTTTAGATCCTGGAAGATTGTAGTTCGTAAAGGCTATAATGGCTTGTCATCGAGGCAGCATTTAATAGTCCACTGTTTAACTTCACTCTGGGTTAGTGTGCTGAAGATGTAATGGATGGAGTTAGGAGGAGAGGAGGAGATCTAAGGGTGGATTTGAGGAGGAAGGACAGCTGCCTCTCTGTCTACCGATTCAATGTCCTTTCAGCCAGGCACAGACTGAGCACAAATAAGTGATAGGCATTCTGGGAAATAATCCAGGCATCCTTCTTATCAGGATCAGACTTCAGCCAAATTGAATCACTTTAACAAGCCATGTCTTTTTAACTAAACACATTGTGTCCCCTGGCAGACCTTCCAGCTTCACACAGCATGTACAAATTGTACACATTGTGTTGGCGAGAAAGCGACAGATGTGACGCTATTGTGGATTTGCTGTAACTGGCAGGGATTTTCCACTATAAAGCACATTAAGGCGTTTTTCAGCTATTATCCTGCATTACAGATTTTTTTTCCTTGAGTGTCAGCATAATAGCATATTGTTATCAGAGGAATAAAAGGCTTCGCTGCACTAAATACCATTTCAGTAAGGAGGGACAGAAAGCAGGGCAATTCACATTCACTCTCTTTACTTACTATCTATTAAATATTCATATGCCAGCTTAATGTTTAGCTAGACTGTTATTCGCGAATAGAAGAGCTTTCTACCAACTGGAGAAATTCAACTAAAGGATTTAAATGGCGCAGTGGAGCATGCCTGGGCACTCAGCGTTATAATGATAAACTATTAACACCCCTGTTTATAAATGAGTAAAGGGCTCCTCTTGGCTTAAAGTACACACACACACACACACAAAGAAATGCCTGTACTGTAGCGTCCATTTTTATGCCTCCGCGCCGGCGACGGTCATGGCCGTGATCATTTTTGGGTTGTCCGTCCGGTCCGTTCTTGTGAACGCGATATCTCAGGAGCACCTGGAGGGAATTTCTTCAAATTTGGCACATCCACCTGGACTCAAGCATGAACTGGTTAGATTTTGGTGCTCAAAGGTCAAAGGTCAAGATCACTGTGACCTCACATCCGTCTCTTTCTCGTGATATCTCGGGAACGCCCTGAGCAAATTTCTTCAAATTTGGCACAAACGTCCACTTGGACTCAAGGATGAACTGATTAGATATTGGTGCTCAAAGGTCAAAGTCACTGTGATCTCACAAAACACTTTTTTGGCCACAACTCCTCTTCTCATCATGTATCATCAACTCTTCTTGTCATCATGCATACCTATATACTTTACACACTACATCCTGTTTATACATTCAGTTTTCCTATCAGAAACACTTTTGTCTTACTTGTTCTCCTTTTATATATACATATTTTACGAGCATTGTTGAAGGAACCTGAGACAAAAGATTTTCATTGTCAATGACTGCTTTGCTGGAATTGACATGACAAATATAGAACCTTGAACTCAACAATTCATATGCTAATTTTGACAATTTCACACAAATGTCTAAAAGGATAAAATAATGAAGTGGACATTGATGTAAACTGAAACTTGACTGGTTGGCGGAGGCTTACAACCGTGAAGAGGTAATTCTAATTAAACTTTATTTTTAGTGATCATATGCATTATCTAGGGACCATTATGTCATTTCAGCTTCACAAAGGAAAATACAACAATTTTGTATGCTTATACACAGTTCGTATTTTAAGCATGTGTTGCTGAATTGCTTTTAATAATGTGATTACTTCAAACCATCTTTTGTTGTATTGGTTAATTTTGTTACTGTCAGTGACCTCCATTCTTGCTGGGCTGTGATTACCCAGCTGCCCCTTGCTTGTGAAAATGTGCTTGTGTCTTTTTTTTATAGATGACAGATCTCTTGACTTGGCACATTTCCCTGTGGCTGAGAAGCACATGGGGACGTTTCTGTGTCCTTGTTAAAGGGCGAAATATGCCGGGGAAACATTTCTCACCAACCTGCTTCAGTGGCTCATCATTGATATGGGTTTTAAGCACATCACACAAGTACACATTTCTTTAGGATACTAAATATACTAAACTGAAAAGGAATTGTGTGTATAAAACTTCCTTTAACCTCACTCTGATTGGGTGAGTGGTAAGCCTAGCTTTTGTGCGATGCTTAATATTTTCTATTTAAAGGGGCATTCCACCGATATTACAAATTAAGCTCAGTTTACTCGTCACTAAAAGTGCTATTCAACCTGTGCAAACAGTTTTATAATGTCTTCTGTAGCCCTGGAGGGAGCTTTCCAAAGTCTGAAAGAAATAACCATGATGTCACTGTGATGTCATTAGGGTTATCTCAACTTGGGCTGGAGACATTTTAACAGAAAGCATGCATTACAAACAGAAAAATTGGGGCTTTTATGAAGGAGTAAGGGTATAATGAAAGACGCTATTGTGTTGCATTGTGGGAAATGTAGGATCTAGTGTTTTTTGGAGTTTGACCATAGAATAAAATTCAGGAAGTCGACCTTTGCTGCTTTGATCTTCTTTGATTCTTTTTAAATCTGTCGCTTGTGAGTCCCCCAACTTTATGGACATGCGCATCTAATAAGTGTCCCTTTAAGACACATACTGTAGCTGTTCTTAGTCAGAGGAACTGCAGCAGTAAATTTTAATTTCTAGATTATCAACATTACAAAGGAGTGATTATTTTTTGAAGATTCATCAATTAATTGATAAGTTCTCAACTATTATATTAATCGCCAACTATTTTGATAATAGATTAATGTTTTGACTAATTTCTTTAAGAAAAAAAAAGGCAGAATTCTCTGATTCCAGCTACCTAAATGTAAATATTTTCTGGTTTCTTTAGTCCTGTGTGACAGTAAACTGAATATCTTTGAGTCGTGGACAAAACAAGACATTTGAGGACGTCATCTTGGGCTTTGGGAAACAAATTTTTGGGAAACATTTTAAGCCATTTTCTGTTCTTTTATAGACCAAACAAATAATGGATTAAAATAGATTACAAATTGACAGATTAATTAACAATGAAAACAATCATTAGTTGCAGCCCTATATTGTTTACATTCATGAACATAACTAGCTTGCAAAATGATGTAAAGGCTATTATCTAACCAAACTGGGGAAAACGCATCATACATTTCATTTGTAGTTGACAGAACTGACAGATCATAGAGACACTCAGCAAATTGTGAAGTGGAAACTCAACTTTTTCGTTCTGCCGTGCCGTTTACCTCCTCAGACATGTGTACTGCTGTCAAACAAGTATTCGTCAAAAGGAATGAATTGGTGAGTCAGGAATAAATCTTGTGTGTCTGTGTTTTGTCCACTCACCTCAGGCTGATGTGTGTTTGTGCGTGTTGACCTATTGTATGCTGGTTTGCTGCTTCTGACTTACATCTCTTCCATTTGTTACGCTCTCCATGCTGTTCTTCTGTGAGATTCATTCTGAGTTGTTTTGTTCCTGTTGGTATATTTTATTCTTTTAATGGATTATTTGGCTTGGTCTCAAACACTCCTGACGGTGACATTGGCGTGGAAGGCTTTACAACTAATCATCAAGCAAGTGAATGACATGCTGCTGAAAGAAACAATCTGTCTGTTCTCATTCTCTGTCTCACACACGCATAGTTCTCTTCATGACGCTAACAGCTGCGCGGCTTCTCAACAGCAGTCCTGCATGTCTCTCTCCATGGTACTGAAATCCCTGATGTGGTTGGCTGGGCCGACCATCTGGACAGGACACAACACTGTGTGTGTGTGTGTGTGTGTGTGTCTCTTTTTGTATATGTGTCTATTAGTGCGAGTTAGTGTTTTTCATAAGAATTTTCCTTCTTATGAGTTGACTAATACCCTGATTCATCAAAATGTTGTAGTAGCAGACAGAGATTAGTGGCACATTTCTCATCTTGTACTTTCAGAAAATATCAATGTATACAACAAATACAACTCTCTTAAATCCAAATCTATCATGGTCAGTGGACAACCTCTGCGTCTGAAAAGTGAAACCACTGAGGAAGGGGTTTAAACTTCCATTCTCTCTAATAGCCAGCAGGGGGCGACTCCTCTGGTTGCAAAAAGAAGTCTGATTGTATAGAAGTCTATGAGAAAATAAGCCTACTTCTCACTTAATTTATTACCTCAGTAAACATTGTAAACATGAGTTTATGGTCTCAATCGCTAGTTTCAAGTCTTCTTTAATACAGCATGATGTTCATTTAGTAAATTATGGTCCCATTTAGAGTCAAATAGACCATAAAGCAGGGGATGCTTTAGGGCGTGACTACCTTGTGATTGACAGGTCGCTATCACGGCGTTGTCCGGTCTGGTAGTTGTCCATGTTTTTGTCTTAGAAAATTAATGATAACAATTTCGTCACCTAAAATTGTCTTGTTAAGCGTTCAGTTGTACTTGGCTCCACCCTCTCGTGTAACTTTTGGTTGCCGAAAACCAAGATGGCGATGGCCAAAATGCAGAACTCAAGGCTTCAAAACATCAGTCCACAAACCAATGGGTGACGTCACGGTGACTACGTCCACTTCTTACTAGTCTATAATTTAAATCCTCAATACTATTTCATTTTCTCTTTGCCACATAATCCATAAATTATTTTCTGACTGTACCATGATAAACAACGAGTTTGGTGGTCATTATTAACATATTAGGTAATCCTCTAATTAAAATCCACATTAATTAGAACTTAAATACACAAGGGCACATAAATAGATCGCCAAAAATAGTTGTTATTCTTGCCTGAGTTCATATTTGCTCTCTGACCTTGAAAAAGTTAATCAAATCTACACCCCTTGCTGTCTTAGCATTACTATAAATAAACCTGTTTTTACAGTGTATGCTGCTGGGTAGGCCTGGTATGTCCACTTAAACAGGAAAGTTTGGTCGAGATTAATTGCTGATGTAGAAATAATTCACTTTTCATCCCCCTCCTGGGTGTAAAAATAGACTCCTGGTGTATAAACACACACCCACAGGTCCTCCCCTGACTCCTAATTAGGAGGGATGCAACAGACAGGGAAGGATTTCAGGGTTGCACACGCTCCTCCTCTCACACTGGTGCAGCGGTTGGTTTGTTCCCTCTGTGCGCTCCTCTTTCCATGGCCCCAGGGATGAATATCTATAGAAGGGGGACTCTATTGTTTGGACTTTATCCACGGAGGCACAGAAGGCCGAGGAGCCTCAAGGTTGAATGCATTATGGGGTTTTCACTTCACAAAAAACGAGCGGACTGCCAATCAGTGACTCCATATTAAAAAAGGAAAGAAAATGGTATTAAACTTTAATCTTCCGCTCTGTTCTTCACATGTTATCTGGCTCGAATAATTAATGTTATGTTTGTCAATTAGGACACAGATACAGGGCCAACGCAAATCCATCATTATAATGATACAGCGTTCAGTATTGTTAGTGGCATTCATGTAATTAGCCTGAAAAATGCAGAGCTGTCACAGTGTTATTTTTAGCCCACCAGGAGCTATGGTGAAGCAGCATCAGGAGGGCACAGAGCGTACTGTGCTCCTTAATGTGTGAATTGTTGAGCCTCAGCCATCAGTGTCACTCGCTGTGACTTCCTTTAAGAGGAGCAGTGGGCAGATGGAGCGAGCGGACTTTCGAGGAACAACGGCTCAGCCCAGGAAGGAGGGTTGTTATGAAAACCATCTGCTTCTCGTTACGCATCCACGACCCACCGATTCACCGTGGATGAGTTGCTGCTGAATCACTGCCTGCAACTGGGACAGTCCTGATTGTTACTGTGTGCTTCTGCCTTCATTTATCAGGCCTAAATACTGACTGAAATGTGTATTTCCTGAACTAAGTCATACATTCTTTTATGTTATTTTTTCATTTTGGCAATTTTTTTTGTACAGCTGATGCTGTTAAAACTAGTACAACATTTTGGGAAATACACTTCGTAACTGTCCTTTAAATGTAAGGCTACAGCCAGCAGCCAGCTAGCTTGGTTCCGTCCAACTGGCAATTATACATTGTGCCTCACTAATTCACACTTTATATCTTATTTGTTTAACCTGTAAAAAAGCCCAAACTAAAAACAACAAGTTGTGGTTTTACAAGGGGGTTATGTGCCAGTGTATTTCTTGGCCAGGGGCAGTAACTTCCTGACGTCTCCCCTAGTTGCCTGTCAAGCTCACTTCAGGAAGACTTTAGGAAGTCCTTCCTCCCAGCCAAGAAATAACCCCGCACATACACTTTGTTTTTTTGTAACTTACCAGACGAGATATAACATGCTAATTAGTGAGCTTTACAGGTGCAGGTATAGGTGGATTTTGTTACCTTTGGACAGAGCTAGACTAGCGGTTTCTCCCTGCTACCAGTTTTAATGCTAAGCTAAGCTAACTGGCTGCAGCTTTATATTTAGTGTGCAGACATGAGAGTGATATCAATCTTCTCATCTAACTGTCGACAAGAAAGCGACTAAGAATACAACTACAATACTACAACAACATGTTGAACTATTGCTTTAAGTCATAACAATTCTGCATTGAGAAGTTTGGCATGTTTTAAGAAAGACATGGTTATGGGGGCGGCAGTAGCTCAGTCCATGGGACTTGGCTTGGGAACCGGAGGGTAGCCGGTTCAAGTCCCCGCATGGACCGAATACTGAGTGTGAACTGGTAGCTGGAGAGATGCCAGTTTGCCTCTTGGGCACTGCTCCCCAACTGCTCGGGCGTGTAGGTCCTGTTTGTGTATGTGTGTGTATTGGGCTTGTGTGTACTGTGTAAATAACAGAGTGAAAAATTTGAATTTCCCCTCGGGGATTAATAAAGTGCCTTTCTTCTACATTCTTCAAACTATGCTAGTGGAAAAAACTCCGGTATCATTTTAGCATCAGTACCAAAAAAAATGTAAACAATACAGCCCTTTCTTTTTTGAACTGGCCCCCAGTCACAGTACAGTGAGTGTAAATCATTGCTCTCTCCTCTCCCTTCATGATGCTAGAAATCCAACAGCGGAACCCTGTGGGCCCAGATTTTGGCTGGTCCCCCTGCAGGGCTCAGATGTTGCTATGAGGCCTGCTCGGACATTGACAGCCTCCCATCTAACGGGAGAATGCGAGCTCATTCAGTCACACTGTGCTCGGAATTAATCAGCTTTTTTGTTCTTGAGGCCCTCCCTCTTAATCGTTCACTACAATCACTACTGTGCCTCCCCAGAGAGCTAGAGAGGGCACGAGGGCGAGAGAACAAGAGAGTGTGAAAGAGAGCGAGAAATGAAAGAGATGCAGTGAGAGAGGGGAAAATGAGAGATGATTATAATACAGTATTTTTGCATGAGTGTTTTCTAGCCATTATAAAGTCCTTGAGGACAGTTTTTTTTGTGGTTGAGTGGCGAAATGTTCTGTTTCTTTACAGCCGTTACTGAACTGATTATCACTGGCTCTTATTCATATGCTAACTGTTACATTTGTAATTCACAGGGAACACAAAGGGCCTGTTGAATATGGAGGACTGAACCTGCCAAAATAAAAAAAATAAATAAATAAATGACTCGATAAACAATTATGTCATTAAATGCAGCAAAAATATTAAAAATAAATGCAGCCATTAATTAATTGATAAAATGGGACAAATGCTCTTCTGTTTAATTTTCCCTTTTTTTATTTATTTATTTATGTATGTATTTCTTATTACTTTTTAAATGTATTTATTTATTTTTGACCCCATGATGACACACCATGAGTGACAGCCCCGTCATTTGGATAATGAGGCAGAAATGCATAAAGACAGAGAAATGGGTAAAGCAATGTACAAAAAAGAATACAGAAATAAATAAGTTTGGGGAAATAAATAAGGGGGTGAAATGCAAAGGGCAAATCATGCATAAATAAATAAATACATAAATAAATACATTATAAAATATAAAAAATACAAAATAATGAATACAAATAAATGCAAAAATGTATTTTAACATCTATGAAAAAGAAATACATAAATAAGGGAATCAATACAAAGATAAATAAATAAAGAAGCAAATTAAAACAGAAATATTTTATGTCACACTTTATAACTTAATTAATGGCTAATTTATTTTTAACATTATTTTTTCTACATTTAATGCATTGTATTTATTGAGTCATTTATTTATTTATTTATTCATTTATTTTTTACTTTGGCAGGTTCTGTCCTCCATAGTTAAATTTGAATAAATACAGTATGCCTACCGAGGGAATCAGTGCCTTTCTGAATGAATAGTGATTTATTTACCTGATTTACAGCATCTAAATTAATCGTAAGTTTCTATTGATTAAAAATTGCTATTTATTTCAGCTGTTTGACCGTGACTGCAATCATTATGACAGGACAGTGTTGACAGTGACTGGATCTGTTGTTTAGGCAGCATTTACTGTTGCTCTGCTGGCTGGTGATATGTATTTAAAACAGCAGGCCAGATGTGATAGAGGCAGGTGGTCAGTAAAGCTAATTAGGTGACATTAAAATCTCTCTGCTGGTAAATTGGCTCATCTCATTCATTCACATGGAACCCATTTATTCAGCAGCAACACAGCGATGTGGACTCATGATTTATCATCATAGTGGCTAAACATCCGACTCCTCTCTGTGCAAGTACTCTATACTCCAAGATCTGAACTAAAGTAGATGTCTGGCTATAATAAATTGCCCCTGTCTAACAATAGGACCTAGGCATACTCCACGCTGCTTACTTGACCTGTTAGCTCATGAATCAGAAGTAAACAGAAGACATGACTATAGCGCTGCGGGAAGAAAAGACAGCTGCACACTGGAGCTCATGTCTTCTCCAACTAATAGATGCTTGTACCTTATAAATGATTCATCTCGCAGAGAAACAGAGAAAATGTTGTTATGATGTCGAGGTGGGATTGGGAAGACTCTTTGTGAATTATTAATACTCTAGTCCAAAATATTCGGCTCCCCTGTGATTTCTAGGCTGCATTAACAATTTTGGTCGGGTAACTCTGTCCAGGAACTGCATCGTAATAACTATACATGCTGCATTGTTTACAGTTTCATGTGGCGACTGTAAACCATAAAATATTTTCCAGAGACAGAATTATTGATCCATTGTCTCTCTGAGGGGCAGCTGTGGGCAACATACCCATTATTTTCCTGCTGATGTGCCGAGAAACTGAAGGATGGTTCATAGTATTTATTGAACCACCGAGGCAGCTGCTGCATGTGTGTCGAGGAATGAAATTCTGTCTACATCCAGTCAGGAAAATAGTGCAGGATTGCACATTCATGCAATATGATATGTTATTCTCTTAACCTTGCACGCAGTAACTGTATGTCTCTAAATTCCACTTGTTGTCAGTCCTTGCAGTCTACCGAGCAGTACAGCAGGCCTAGTATGGTATAGGCCTGTTTTGCTGTTGATGCGTGCTTTGATTTTCTCAATCAAGCCTTGGCTCCTTTATCATGACAAGTCAGCTCTCGGTGCCGTGAAAACCTGTGTCAGGAAAATGGGAACAGTGTGTCTATTGATCACAGTGAAACATCATCCCACATAGACAGAAAGCAGGTATCCTTGAGGGACAGCCTCCTGCAAGTATATGCTGTCTGTGCTGCTGGTGGTTAAAGGTATACAGCAGGAGTACGCCTAGTGGCCAGAACTGTGGAAGATGTGCTGGCTTTAATCTACAGGCCAGTGGGTGCAAATCCCTCACATGGATTAGGATGTTGATGTTATATGACAGGATTTGGATCAGTGTCACTTTGATTTTGACTTTGCAAAAGATGGTTGTTGGTTGCTTTACTTTAATATTATTATGACATTGCTTTTACTCTGTCCCCTTCCTCTGACCGTCCCGCCTCTTCTTCCTCCCCAGGCGTTCGGCCAGGCTTACACCAACCAGCGTAAGGTGGCAGAGGATGGGGAGACCAATGAGGAGACGTTGCTGCAGGAGTCGGCCTCTAAGGAGGCCTACTACATGGGCCGCCTTTTGGTGCTGCAGACGGAGGTGACGCTGAGCCGCTCTGTGGCGTCCAATGCCCAGTCCGAGAATGAGAGGCTCAACGCGCTCGTGCAGGAGTTACGAGAGGTGAGCTCGTCGACAGTTACAGAGTGCGCCTTCTGCAGACGATTTATCAGTTCATGCACAAGAAATCAGGAATGTGATATATGCAAGATAACAGCATCGTATTAGCTGACGGTAGATCTTTTGCATTTGCATACACTTAAAATCTCTCATACATTATGTTTTTTGTATAGATAGTAATACAGTACGCTTGGGAACATTTCAACTATAATGGGAAAAAGCTGTAAATTTAAAGAGGTAATGTTACGCCAAATTTCAGGTGCATATTTTGGATTTCTACTAGAACATGTTTACATGCTTTAATTTTCAAAAAACGCTTCACTTTTCTCATGCCGGCTTTTGAAAAGGGTGCCTCAGGATTGTGAGAAAATTACAACAAACTGTCTTTTATTTTTTCTTATCTTCTATATTGTAATTTTCGTGAATTTTAAGCAGACTATTTGCTACATTCTTATTATATACTGCACATTAACTTGTGTTTGATAAAGGCCAAAGGGTCACAGCAGCAGAAAGAGGGTCAAACCTGACAGAGAAAACAACATGCATGTACGTACGTGCAAAGCATGTGTTCATGCATTCATACACGTCTGCAGCCACTGTTTCTGTTGGGCAGCGCAGGAGTTCGAGCCGGGGTCAGACGCCGCGGCCACGACCCCATTGTGGGGGGCAAATCCGGTGCTAAGCTGGGGAATAAGTGAAATACCCTGAGCTCGGCACATGTGTAGAGACAGAATGAGCCAGGCTGCTCTCATCACACAACCAGCGCTACACCCGCAGGACACCCACTCTCATTCACTAGATTCATCATTGAGGGAAGTGTTGTGAGGTTGTTACTCTCTGTCCATGTCATTTTCTGAACATGACATGTGTCATAATGTCAGTGTAAATGTAGGCAGAGTAATGTCATACACATCAGGTCAATTAGTTGAGAGATTCCACATTATGGAGAATAATATTTCCAATTGAGAAGCTGACTACCTGATGAGCGTAGTCGAATATTCTCGATGAGTTGTTATTCTTCACAGAGACACACACTTGTCACCTGTTTGCGTCACATCATGGCTCTTTGATGATGTGTTCATAAAATATGGCTTTTGGCTCTCTTTGAAATCCTCATTTGCATGCGTGATGCCCGTTAATGAGAAGGAGTCGCCTTTTCATCGTGAGAAGCAGCTGTTGCAGCCGCACTGGGGCCTTCATTTGTCACAAGTCTTGTCGCGTCTAATCAAAAGGTTCCAAGTCAAGCAATGTTTCACAAACACTATTAACATATACTGATTCATCAAGAAAGACCTTATGGGAAAAGTTTACTTCTGCACAGAGAAAAAGTTTGCATTTGCTGTTTTTAGTCTGCACATGAAAGGATTTAGAGATGGGTAACCCGTTTCATACAAAAGAAATTCCACCTACAGTTTATCTTCACTTCTTCTGCCTTATCCGACAGTATAAAAAATGTCTAAATAGCACTATCAAATAGATTAAAATATTTAATTGCGATTAATCGCATGATTGTTTGTAGTTACTCACGATTAATCATTTTTTATCTGTTCAAATTGTACCTTAAAGCGAGATTTGTCGAGTATTTAATACTCTTATCAATAAGGGGGTGGGCGAATATGCTGCTTTATGCAAATGTATGTAAATGTTTATTATTGGAAATCAATTAACAACACAAAACAATGACAAATATTGTGCAGAAACCCTCACAGGTACTGCATTTAGCATTAAAAATATGCTCACATCATAACATGGCAAACTGCAGCCCAACAGGCAACAACAGCTGTCAGTGTGTCAGTGTGCTGACTTGACTATGACTTGCCCCAAACTGCATGTGATTATCATAAAGTGGGCATGTTTGTAAAGGGGGGACTCGTGGGTACCCATAGAACCCATTTTCATTCACATATCTTGAGGTCAGAGGTCAAGGGACCGATTTGAAAATGGCCATGCCAGTTTTTCATTAATTATAGCATACATTTGGAGCGTTATTTAACCTCCTTCGGTTCTCTTAGTATGACATGGCTGGTACTACTGGGTTCTTAGGTTTTCTAGTATATGATACCAGTATCTTCACTCTAGCTTTAAAACTGAGCCCGCTACAACCTAAAAACAATATGTTGCGTTAATGCGTTAAAGAAATTAGTGGCGTTAAAACAAATTTGCGTTAACGTGTTATTATCGTGTTAACTTTGACAGCCCTATGTCTAAATTTCAAAATAAAATTCATATTACCGTACATTAGTTCTCCATCCTATGTTAACATTTTGCATTAATTCCCCATTACCACAGCAACAGTGATGGGAATGATGAATGAATACAAACATGGCTGGACCTCTGCCATATTTGCCATTGTGTCATGAATCCATTAAAGCTGTCACAGTCACAGTCTGTGCTGTGACCTCCAGATCAGGGGTGAGTTGCCCAGCTCTGCCCTGCGGCGGGCTCGTTGCCAGTATTGTGTGCCGCACTGTCCCTGACCCCGGCCACTGTAGGCCCCGATCAGCTATGCTTCTACAGAGCCTCACTGACTGATGATTGGCCTCTAATCCTGTCCACTTCATACCCAGCTCAGTGTAATTCCCTGCATTGTCATGAATATGTAAGTGGACAAGATGAAGCCAGGGAAGGTCAATGTAATCAATAATACGACCAAAAACGTGTTATTGTATGATTGGTTATTTTTGGTAATAAGGTATGGTTTCGGTTATATTTTTCTGTATTAGTATAAAAGTGCTCTCAGTGCAGTCCTACTGTACTTCTATGTACTATGCAGTTGAGGCTCCATTCGCTTTAAGAGTATAGGAACTGCTGTCAGCTACTGTAAAAATCAAAAGATTCAGTGTATCATAACGGTCTTTAGTTTCAGTCCAGTTGCCAGTTCTAAAAGCAGCATTGTCATCCACCCCCAAACACGCACACACACACAGACGCATACACACACAGATCTTCTGGAGGTTCAAAGCACATAAGAGGCCATATGTGTCTCAGGTCTCTGAGTTTCATCCTCCAGTGAGAGTACCCACCCACTCCTGACACTGTCTCTGGGTCAGCACTTCTGCCATATGCACAGAGAGCTGCAGGGGAGCTGCAGACAGCTCTGCAGTGAGAGAAGTACACACATGCGCACATATACTGTAAATTTTTCTTTATTTTGTATTCCATACATAATGATGAGTCAGTCCGGTATAACTTGCATTATACTGCACTCATTTAGTCACGTTCGTGTTTACAAATAAAAACCTCTATCCTATTCTTCTTGTCATTTCTGAAAAATACTGTATAGTTAATCTTTACGAAATACTAGAGAACAATTTATCCACGACTGCCTACTGTAAAAAAACAGTGGGCTACCTCCGGTTCTGAAAAGTGAAGCCAACGCGGAAGTGCCTTAAACTTGCATTCTTTCTAATAGCCAGCAGGGGGCGATTCCTCTGGTTGAAAAAAGAAGTCTGATTGTATAGAAGTCTATGAGAAAATGAGCCTACTTCTCACTTTATTTATTACACGGCTTTGTTGAGTACTCAATTATGATTGGTCAATCACTGTTGCTATATATAAAAGACCGTTGCTATGGGCACAGTTCTGATGTCGGACTCTGGCGGACCGTTTTTGTGTCAAATTATTGATTTCTTAAGTAGCCATGTAATAAGCGGGATAATGTACAGTTAGCCAGTCATTGTTGTGAAATAAACCCCTTCAGGACGAGGCTTTGCGCATTGCCCTGTCAGGGTTTATTTCACAACAATGACCGGAACGATATCTGGCTCGCTGTACATTATCCCATACTTATTACCTCAGTAAACATTGTAAACATGAGTTTATGGTCTCAATCGCTAATTTCAAGTCTTCTTTAATACAGCATGATGTTCATTTAGTAAATGATTGTGCCATTTAGAGTCAAATAGACCATAACACAGGGTATGCTTTAGGGCGTGGGTACCTTGTGATTGACAGGTCGCTACCACGGCATTGTCCAGTCTGGGAATTGTCCGTGTTTTCATTTTACAACTTTAACCCTTTTACAGTGTGTTTTCAGTTCAGGAAAGTTAACTGTAACATTTTGGTCTCCTAAAAATGTCTTATTCAACGTAATATAGGTATTGCTTTTAATGCATGGGGTCAGTTCTTTTGAAGATAACGGAGGATATTCATCCATCTCCCTATTCCTTGGAATAGAACTTACCATTTGTAGTTTTTTGTGACAGATGGTTTAGCTGAGGCCTCAATATCCTCCCAGTGCTGTCGCCTGCTATACTTATAGATTTATGACTTTTGTGGCTGGTGCATTTCTCTCACCGACACTTTATCTGGTCCAGCAGCTGCTCATGTTTTGGTCTGTGCACAGCAGGTGACCTGAAATGATGATCTCTCTGAGAGTCTAAAGGTGCTGACTCATTGCATTTAAAATAATGGAATTATTTGATAACCTTTCTCATCCTCGTGCTATCAGAGAGGAGAAGGATGTACAGTCTGGGTCTGAGAGTGTAGACAGCTTATGAACTGACTTCCAATCCTCTCTCTTTTCTCTCTCCTCATTGTACCCATCTTTGTCCCCCTGTTTTCATCCCGTTGTTTTCTGCTCCAGAGTAACGAGATGCTGGAGCTACAGAGGAGCCGGATGAGGGAAGAGGTCAAGGAGTACAAGTTCAGAGAGACCAGGCTGCTTCAGGATTACACAGAGCTGGAGGAGGAGAACATCACGCTGCAGAAACTGGTTTCTACACTCAAGCAGAGCCAGGTCAGTATGAACTCATTCAACTAATATCCTCAAATACACCACACACCAGCAAATTTTGTTTCACACAGATGTGTCGTCATCGTTAATGATGAGACAACAAGCCCTGTCTCAGTTGAGATGAATGACTCACCAAATTTCCCCAACAGATTTCAGTATCAGTACCGGGATGCACTGGATCAAACAGTGCTCTCATCTAGTTGTTCATCATCCTTCATTTCCCTGAAAGTGCTACAGTATCCCCAACAGAGTCATATAGTGTCTGTATGGGGTTTAGTCACTTTCTTTCTAATATGAATATATTATATAAAATGTTATATGGGCAACAATAAACTATTAAAATAACTAATTATAACATTACTAATATTTAGTAAATATGATCAATTATTTATTTGTTAACATTAAAATAACTTTTAACTTAGTTTGATTAACTACCAATTTAACATGTAAAAATTATGCTTATTATAAAGTGTTACCAAATATGGTATGAAAGCACCATTCATAACCAAAATAGTATATTGTCACATTATACTGAGTCAATAGTAGTGTGGTGTTTGGTTTTAGTCCCCTGGCTCTAAACATTTTTGTATTTTTAAACAAAGGGGAAAACACTTTATTAATGTCTAAAGTGTGCTTTATCTCAAGTTGTCTGCAGCTGTTTTTTTTAGTTTTGCTCTAGTGTGACCTCGGATAGGGTCACCCAATCCTTAACAAACATGATTCTTATACTTTAGAATGTAATTAAGTAATTCAATTAAATGTTTTCTTCTCTTGTCCTTTCCTGTTCCCACTTGTCCTCTCTGCTGCTCCTCAGGTGGAGTATGAGGGACTGAAACATGAAATTAAAGTACTGGAGGAGGAGACCGTCCTCCTCAACAGTCAGCTGGGAGACGCGTTACGTCTGAAGGACATTTCTGAGGGTCAGTTGGAGGAGGCCTTGGATGCCCTCAAGAGTGAGCGTGAGCAGAAGAACACTCTGAGAAAGGAGCTGGCCCACCACATCAGCCTGGGTGACAGTGTCTACGGAGCCGGGGCCCATCTGGCGCTCACGGTCACTGGTGTCGAGGGCCTCAAGTTCCCTGACGAGACCAACGGAACCAACGGCAGCGCCATGCCTGCTGCTAACGGCAACAATGAGGACAGCAACCGCCGCAACGGCCACGTTCACACGGGCACCGGGTTGGCCAAGATGAACAGTGAATACCGGCCAGGCCGGAAAGGAGAAGGCCTGCACCCTGTGCCGGACCTGTTCAGTGAGCTCAACCTGTCGGAGATGCAGAAGCTCAAACAGCAGCTGCTACAGGTGGGTCATAAGAAAATATAGCATACAGTAAATTAAATTACCCACAATAACCCAAGTAAAATCACCAGTGCTGACTTGACTGAGCTGCTAGAAAGCACACAGTATTCTTTTGAATCATTGAATGTTCCTTTTCAAGGTCAGTACTGACGTCACTTGAACGAGTTACTGTCGGGAAGATTTCAGTCGCTTTAAAACCGCTACCAACACTAACTCCAAGACAATTTACCGCAGCCCACTGCACATTAGAAGATAGCTCTATTGATCCACTTTCCCCAGTTTTTAGTGTAGAGACTGAGGCGTCTTATCAATTGTCCTGCCGCAGTCTGTGTGGGTGTGTGTGTCTCTATGAGTTTTTCTGTGTTCATTGCTGCACTGATGAAAGCAGCCCTGGTCACTGTTTACCACTGGATAACGGCAAGGACATGACAAGGTGATGACAGTTTGGGAACGAGAAGAAAAGCGGGAAAAACACTACATAATACTACAGGCTTCACTGAATTTTAGTCTTAGCAAACAAGAATACAAATAATGGCACTGAAACAGAATTTAAACCATATTATGACACAAAATGCATCTACTGAAACGCAAAATAATTACATTATTTTGGCAGGGACAGCCCACACATATTCAGTGATAACAGCAACAGCCCATGTCCATGTCCATATGAACCGTGCTGTATATAATGTATGCTCTCTCATGTGCGAATGTCGTAGTGGGAGTGATGAAGCTGAATATAAGCAAAGCAAAAAGAGTCCAGCAGTAGAGGCAGTATGTTTGCGTGTGCCATAGGGAGCCCTGTCAGGGCGATAAGCATCCAACAGGCACAGGGAGCAGACGCAGAGGACAGAAAGTGACTAGATTCTGCTTTTAGTTTAGAGACAAGGGGACAGAAATAGAATACTAACTGGGAAAGAGGGAAAGAAAATTACGTTTTTTGTCCACAGGCGCTATACTTTAGCTCAAACTTTGCATTGTGATACATCCATATAAACAGAGTATAAATATAGTTCTTATATAATGTAGTCTTTCTCTCACAGTCACTTATGCACTGAGTCACTTGAGTGCAACACACACTCATAAACAGGCACCCCACACAAAAGGAATACATACAGCGTGTTGATCGCCATAAAAATCATAGATAGATTAGATTCATGCTAAAATCTAATCAAGTCATTACCGTTCATTTTCTCCCATGCTGAGCTCCTCAGGGAAATAGAGAATTAGATTAGCGGCTGCTACATTAGCAGTGTGCATTTCTCTGGAAACACAATTACTCGTTAATCAATTTTCTCTTTCAAGTTGATTATTCTGGTAAAGACGTAAACAGCGGCAGCATCGGGCTTCTAATTGCCAGTTGAATATTTTTTTCAAATCAATTTTTTTTTGAACGTAGGCCTATATATTTGCTATGTTGGATCAATAAAGTTTTACCCTGCTGCTGCTGGGGGAACGCGCTCGACGACAGATCAAGAAGCAGTTAAATGGCACTTAGTTTTAGTTCCAATTGTCCTTACCGACAGTTTTTGAGTCAAGTAAGCTGCACCACATCATTACACACCTTTGTATCAGTTCAACTGATACGATATATTGTTAGTCCATGATTTGCTTATGTTTGTTCACTCGTTGCCTAATAATGATGGTTGCATGGTACATTGTCTTTATCTTTAATAGCTTCTTGAAGGAAAAGTGTGTAGCATTTCAGGGGATATATTGGCAGAAATGGAATATAATATTCACAACTATATTTCCATTTTCATATAGTCTCCTGAAACTAAGAATCATTGTGTTTCCGTTAGCTTCATATCTACATAGGGAGCGGGTCCTCATCACGGAGTCCGCCATGTTTCTACAGTAGCCCAGAACGGACAAACGAAACACTGGCTCTAGAGAGAGCCTTTCACGTTTTTACATTACCCGAAGGCCACCGCAGGTGTCCGACATGCTCGTGAAAATGCAGTAACGTGAGCCGCCAAGTGCAAAACCGTGGTACCGCCAGCCGCCGTCTGACGTCCATTGGCCTCTGAGCGAGTTGAACCTCAGAGGCCAACGGACGTCAGACGGCGGCTGGCGCTACCACAGTTTTTCCCTCGGCGGCTCACGATACCGCAGTCCGAGAAAGGGAGGACTGAGCGGAGGGGTACTAAGTTGATTGCAATCTGCAACCACACCACTAGATGCCGCCAAATCCTACCCACTGTACCTTTTAAAATCATGGTGCTGTGCAGGTTATACTGATTATACATTAGCGCTGTTAACATGACAGAACACACCAATGCAGAGTATTATATAAGAATATATAAAGTGAAAATCCTTGGACTCATATGCAGCGTTGTACTTTCCCCTCGCTGTCTTGACTTCCTCTCATGTGGTAGTGTATCTTCCCGTCCTGGCAGGTGGAGCGCGACAAGTCGTCGCTGGTCATGAACCTGCAGGAGTCACAGACCCAGCTGCAGCACACGCAGGGCGCCCTGACCGAGCAGAACGAGCGGGTCCATCGCCTCACGGAGCACGTCAACGGCATGAAATGCCTCAATGGGGACAAAGAGCTCGAAGACCCGCAGGAAAGTGAGAAACCTGACGGTGGCCAATCACCGCCGGCCAATGGTCACCGCGATCCCGACATCCATGGCTTTGAGATCCTGGAGTGCAAGTACAAGGTGGCGGTGACGGAGGTGATCGACCTGAAGGCAGAGCTCAAGGTTCTGAAGGAGAAGTACAACCAGGCTGTGGAGGGGCAGGGAGACAGCCACAGTGACGACAGGGCTCAGGCAGTGACTGAACAGGTGTGTCACTGTTACATTATCTTTTGCAACAAAATATCTTTTTTTTTATTGGACGATATTAACTTCACTCAGATCTGTTTTTGCACACTGTGATGTTGCCAATGTCCCAACTGATTTCTTCCAAGCAGGTAACTCATTTGGAGCGTAGTTATCGTGAGAGCCGGGAGAGGGTGGCGGGCCTGGAGGGAGAGCTTCGAGCGGCCACGAGCACGGCCACAGAGAGCCAGGGCATGCTGAACACAGCGCAGGATGAGCTGGTGACCTTCAGCGAGGAGCTGGCGCAGCTCTACCACCACGTCTGTCTGTGCAACAATGAGACGCCCAACCGCGTCATGCTGGACTACTACCGCCAGAGCCGCATCACTCGGAGCGGCAGCCTGAAAGGCTCCGACGACCATCGGGCTTTGCTCTCGCCCCGCTTGGCGCGACGCCTCGCTGCTGCGTCTGCGGCCTGCTCCTCCTCCGAGCCCCCGCGCAGTCCCATGGACTCCCCATCCAAAGACGGCCATCACAACGGGACGACAACCAACACGGTGGACTCCTGCCATAGCAGCCCCACCCGCAAACCCACGGGCTCCATCAGCATCTCTCCTTGCCCGTCTCCGGTGCCCTCGGAGGTAGGCGGGGACCTGCGGAAGGAGCCCATGAATATCTACAACCTGAACGCCATCATCAGAGACCAGATCAAACACCTCCAGAGGGCTGTGGACCGCTCGCTGCAGCTGTCCAGGCAGAGGGCCGCAGCCAGGGAGCTAGCACCGATGCTTGACAAGGACAAGGAGTTGTGCTTGGAGGAGATACTCAAACTGAAATCCTTGCTCAGTACCAAGAGAGAGCAGATAGCCACACTCAGGCTGGTGCTGAAGGCCAATAAACAGGTGAAAGAGGATTTTTCTTTGTACTTTAAGAGGACTTATTATGCTTTTTCCCTTTCCTTTAGTGTGTTATATTGATTTTTGTGGATGCAAAAGGACAGAAACTTACAAAGCCCAAAGTCCATGCCAAAGAGAGTTACTCTCCCCCACAGAAACACTGCTCCTGAACTGCCTGAAACGCCTTGATTGAAGTCCCGCCTTTCCTTCCATAACGTAGTGATGTCACCAAGTAACACGATTGAATAATACCTGCCTAGCAGCTAGTTTGGCACGCCCTCAAACAAAGATAATTAGAGCAGAGCTGGAGCAGAGTCCGAAGGTTTGGTTGACCAATCAGAGCAGACTGGGCTTTTTTGGGGGGGTGGGGGGAGCAGGAGCTCAAACAGAGCGTTTCCGACAGGGGGTGAAAGGAAGTGCTGCAGTACAGCTAGTATGAGATAAAGAAAGTAGTAGAAGAAAGTAGAAAGCCAAAATACAAGTATGTACCTGAAAATTAGCATAATAGGTCCTCTTTATTATTCCATGAAAAATGCAAACTGAAGGAAACCAATCATTTGTCCTTTTTGTGTTAGAGATACAGTTCAGGCTTTATCTGAATTAGACCCACATGTTGTAATAAAATGTTAAATTATCCACATTGTAGACAGCAGAGGGTGCGCTGGCAAATTTGAAGAGCAAGTACGAGAATGAGAAGGCGATGGTGACGGAGACCATGATGAAGCTGAGGAACGAGCTGAAGGCTCTGAAAGAAGATGCTGCCACCTTCTCGTCTCTCAGGGCCATGTTTGCCACAAGGTGAGAGGCCACTACGCTGGGAAAAAGAACAATTGAACGTTCCTTGAAATATAGAGAATTTGCATGTTTCTAGAAATCTCCCTCTGAATCTTTATTATTCCCTCTGTGCCTTTATCTCTCTCTCTCTCTGTAGATGTGATGAGTACGTTACCCAGCTGGATGACATGCAGAGGCAGCTGGCGGCAGCGGAGGACGAGAAAAAGACGTTGAACTCCCTCCTCCGCATGGCCATCCAGCAGAAACTGGCCTTGACCCAACGGCTGGAGGATCTGGAGTTTGACCACGAGCAGACTTATCGTGGCCGCGGCGCTAAAGTGCCCAGGATTAAAAGCAGCCCGCCCAAAGTAAGTCGCAGAGGCGCCTTCACAGCTCCCTCCAGTCCCACCAGGCTCCACAGCCCCTCCATTATCACCACCACCGACCTGACCCTCACTAGTCCTCCCTCTGTAGAACTAACCGCTTGTCCGTCCATGTCTGCGTGGTCCCCAGACACACTTTCTGATACAATCCAGAGCTTAGCTTCAACTCTTCAACCGAACACCAGTTACCCTCATTTGTCTCTGGGCCCCCAGCCCATGGTGGTAGACCCCGAGCGGCTGACCTTAGAGTTCAGACGACTCCTTTATGCGAGGCAAGACATAGGACGACTGTTCCCATCTCACAGCACCGGTAGCCCTGCCTCAGTATCTCCTCAACTTCGACAAAGGCACCAAAATCCATTAAACAGTTCCCAGAAGCCACTGGACTAATTAGGTGGGATACAGAGAGGCGGGAAAACTGGTTTTACATGGTTTGAACATGCAGCAACAGCTTGCTCCATCCTCAAAACAGCACTGAACAGCCTTTTTGTTATTGTTAAGGTTGGACTGCTTTCTAATAAACACCCTTATGAATGTGATATCAGGCATCTGAATAGCTGCTACTATAAAATGTGACATTATGTACCAGTGTCTTAGAGTACTGAGAAGTGTTTTAAAGTGAAAACTAAAGCAAATTATGGCTGCAGGCTCTGCCTCAGCATACAGTGACTCACAGCACCTCCCTGTGGCAGACTGTATTCATTACATGTTAGAATTGTTTTATTTTGCATTTTTTTTATTCAAATATAATGTATCTAATGTATTCCATAAAAGTATATGTCGTTAAATACTTCCATATCATTCTTGCATGCCTTATTTGGTCACATCTAAAGTGCTGTCGAAAAGCATTTGACAGGTTTTACATGGTTATTAATATGTTGTCCAAAGTAGTATGGAAACCAGTCACACCTCCTCTCTGTGCCTCGTCCTCCTCTGTTCACTTCTCCACTAATATAAGCCCCACATGTAGTATACCTCCCAAAAAAGCAGAGGGGGATAAACTAAATCCATTTCTTCCTCCACTGACGGACAAATTTTGATAAACTTCTCTCAGTATTTCCAGTTTTCTCCACCAGATAGCAGTGTCTGAAAACATTTCCATTCTCTTCCTGTCAAATGCTGTTTGAACTCTCTCTCTCTCTCTCTCTCTCTCTCTCTCTCTCTCTCTCTCTCTCTCTCTCTCTCTCTCCTTTATCCTACAACATTTTAAGATAACACCACATCATATAAACAAACAACTGACAGACGTGGACTTAAAATGGAGTTTATGAATATAACTGAGCCACGGTGTTCTGGGTGTTGAGCAGGATTGGATTGTTCAACATGAGCCCCACAGTGTCCGTCCTTCTCTTTTTGTGCTGTACAAATCAATATAATATCTGGATTTTCAAGTCTTTTGTTCTCTGGTTTCCTCCCACAGTCCAAAGACATGCAGGTTAGGTTAATTGTTGACTCTAAATTGCCCGTACGTGTGAATGTGAGCGTGAATGGTCGTCTGTCTCTATGTGTCAGCCCTGTGATAGTCAGGTGACCTGTCCAGGGTTTACCCTGCCGTAACGAAATTGACACTCGTTGCTGGACATTCGTAGGAAAATGAACAAAAAAGAAGGAATAACTTTTTCGTAAGATATCATACGGACCATTGTATGAGAATATGTTGAAATATGCCCATGTCTGTGTCTCTTTGAGTTTTCCACCTCCAGTGCTGATTGTCTAGCTGTGGAGAGACTGGTTCAACACATTCACACTATGCAAGCATACTGTAACTGACAGTGGAAGCAGCTATACTCAGTCTGATGTCAAGTATTTTTCTTCTGCCCATATTTCTCCTCTTGCTCTCTTTTTCTCAGGCTTTTCTCATTTCGCCTTCACATAGCGAAACACTGATTTCCACAGCAGGAGACTCACATTATGTTATCCAAGAGAAACTAAGTGAAGATGGTTATCCCGTACATTATGTAAATTATGTCATCGTTGCAGCAAACCAGCAGTAGTCTCGCCGTCTCTGACGAGGTCTTCCCCTGTCTTGTCCTCCGTGTTTTCTCTGTCCTATTGTCTAACCCTGAGTGTCACCACTCTGTACATTTGTCTAATTTATCAGTTTCTTGTAGATTGTCAGCAGCCTGCTGCCTCAGTACCGTCACTCTCCCCACAACTAAGGCGAGGGAGAGCCTCCCTAGCCCGCAGGTAACAAGCTATAGAACCTGCTAGTAGTGGTGGCTCATTGACATCTATCCATCTATCCATCACACACCATAATAAACACGCCACTCACACTCTTATTAATGCACACATCTTTCTTCGGTTTGATCTGAAGAGGATAAATGGTCCTGCATGCTTTAAGTTTCCACACTTACACAACAGCTTATGGCTGAGACCCTTGTATAGAGTGCTCCAGGGATGACCTATTTTTCTAGGCCTGCCAGGAAGCTCTGTGGCAAACAAACGTATATGATACTTATATGTTTGCATATGTGTAGTGTGTTTACACATGTAAATATATGTCATACACATTTGCACACTTACAAACTTACACACACAGCATCTTATACACTTATTTGCACACTATATGCACATTTATATTATTTTATTACAATGTATTTTATTTTACGATATTGATACCTTGTAATTTCTTACTGTTAAGTTTTATTGCTATTATATTGCTATGTCGAGGAGCCAAAACACAATAATTTGACTCTCTTATACCTGTAAATTGAAATGTAACAATAAAGGAATCTTCTAATCTAATCTCTAATCTTTTGAAGCATAAACAGGTCTTTTTTAGCCTTTTTTCAGCTTTTTTGAAGACATAAAAAGGCTTCAAAATTCACGAGTGGGATATTTATTGACGTATTTTATGTCGTAGAACAAAACGTTAAAATCTCGTATTAAATGCATTTCCGGGTTTTAGGACTCATTCCTGTAGCACTCTTTTGCATAAATAATTAACACTGGAGAGTGAAGGAATTGTTTTTCACTTGCATGTAAAGTTTTGCATGGCAGTATTCTATACGCGTTTTTACTATATACTGACAGACTGGGCAACAAGTTATCTGTCTTTATTTTTGCCAATTGACTGAGACATTCATACAAGGCAGCTAGGACACTGCTGACAGATCTGAGGCCATGTTTGGTTTTAGTGTTGTTCTGGTAAGCAAACACTCTCCAGTTCTGTTTTGTTCTAGATGTTCTCACCAAATACTTTTCTTGAAGTATGATATGAACAGCCCTTTCTTTGTCTCTGGGGTGGTTTTAAAAGAAATAGTTAGATTTTTTGGTAAATATTGGTTTCTTGGCAAGCATTAGATGAGATTGACACCATTTAGTAATCAATCTTCTCTTTTCAAGATTCGGCAAGAAAGTGAATAAGTGTATTTCCCAAAAACTTTTCCTTTCAGAAAACTATGTCAGTATTTTTGCCCTCGTCACCTTTGATTTAGTGTACCCTCATTCTTCAAACAACCATTCCCATCTTCTGTAGCCTCCTTAGATTACCAGTCTTTTCCACTCAATCTCATTTATTCTCTTCCTGTCTCTCTGCATTCTTACAGTCCTAAATTTATGCCAGACCTCCAGGAAAACCGGGCAGTCCTGTCCAGCAGCGGCCTTCTCTCCCCCTGCGACCCTCTTAACTCTCTGGCCCAGCGACCCCAGCCCCCCGGCACCTAACCTCGCTGCTCCGGCCCAGGCCCCGGCCTCGGTCTGGTAGGAGTCATGCAGAGACAGAGACACTCTGGATGGGGGTTCCCTCGGTTTAACTCCCTCTAGCAGTTCCACCTGGTGCTTACTGGACTCTGTGACCCCCCAATTCCCCCTAAGCGCTACATGGTCCGGCCCTCGGCAGGCCTCTTGGTTAGCTGGGTCGCAGAAGAAGAGCAAGACGCTCCCTTCTTCTCTGGAAGTGACAACCTGTCCTGGAAAGGATTGAACTGAGGTGCAAAATGTGTGACAAATCACGGGAATCTTTTCCCTTATTCATATTATTTAGTATTTATTTGTAACTGATTTACTCTATTGGTTATTTATTTACACATTGATTTGTGAAAAGTTTCTGAGATATTTATTACTGGAATGTTTTTTTTCTGTGTTTGTTGGTCATTCTTCAATATGGAAATCAAGACCTGTTTTACCGCTGTGGACAATTTAGCACATTCACTACTGTACCTACATGGCCTGTACTCAATGCAACCACAACCAGAACTGCAAAAGTTCTTTCTGGTCTAAAGAAGAGATTTAAAACTTGCCTATCCATACTATACGCCATTTAAAATGGTAGATTTTGTCAGTATAATAATCAAAACATGTGTATGCCACTTTTACATAGGAGTGTTAGAGTACATTGGCTTGAATATTGCAGACAGACTAATGAAGGTCAGCATTTTATTACAAGAAAATCGTTTCTTGTGGTGGTGGTGGTGGTGGTGATGGATGGATTTCAACTACCTTTCTAACGTCACTAGTATTTCTTGGGATGCTTGTGTTTTTTTATACAAAGATTTTGTTTTGCAAATCATAAAGAATATTTTATACCTCTTATTATTTGTATTTATTTTTACAGCAGACTCTAGTGACATGGTTGTGTCTGATATGTAGCTCAGATCTCCTCAGAGACTGGGATAGACGAGAGACTGAGTGTTTGAGATCAGGACTAGGGCTGTTGGCCTGGGATTTTTTTGCCTTTTGAATTGCACAGGTTTAAGTGACCATGGAGTGAACTGACCTCCATGTTTTTTAACATTAGTTAAGAGCAGAGGGTTCCCCAAAGATGTGCCCTCTTCATGAGTTACCGTCACTGTCATGTCAACATCGTATCCTCACCATAAAGTATTCTCCGTCTTCTCTGTGAGCTCTTTCACTGTATTGGCCCAGAAAACGTATTATCACCCTTAGTTCCTCCTGCAATGACAGTGACATAAATTTTCATTATCCCGAGCTACACTTGTAAGTCATCGTAACTCTCCATGTTCAGCTGTCCCTTCATGCTTCCTCCAAACAGTATGCAGTACTGTCCAAGCACAATATGCACTATGCATTAAGAGCAATACAGTAATGCCGGTCGTAGACTGATCTGATTCAGATTTACTCAATCTTTCAATTATTTCTGTCACCATGAATTAACCAGCAGGCTGACGAAAAACGCAGAACAACAAGTGTTCCCAACTTTCCCAGATCAAAAACGGGGATCCAATCGAGATGTTGTTTATATTTGAAACAGTGTTTTGATCACAGAGGAATGGCGCTACGTCTGACTGAGATGGATGTAACGTGTGACTTTGATGCAGAATTGAAATCCCATTTCTGTCTTTATACCCTCATAATGTCTTCAATGTAAATGCTCTCCTCACTGCACTGAATACATACTTTTGCCAGATGGATATGAAATGGATAAACTGAAACTACATAGCCAGTATAGTGTTGTAATGACAGATAAAAGCATTTCTGTTACATCAGCGATGAATGAGTGAACTCTTTTTGTTCTCTGTGTGTACATTTGTTGGGTTTGTCTTTGTTAACAGTGTAGATTGTTACTTTTGCAACTAAAGAGTGATGAAAAAATATCTGTGGTCCAAAAGTAGCTTGTGAACCCACGCAGGCTCATTTGGTGACCTAATTCTCTTGGTTTGTTTGCACAATATAGCAGTGGATGGAGAGAGACTAATCCAGAGAAAGAAAAAAAGAAAAGAAATGTGGTTTAAAAAGAACAATAGCCGTACTACAGTGGGTTTAACAGTTTCTCCTCCATTTAAAACAGTGTTTAACTGGTTTCACGAGCAAATAAAAAGACCTGTCCTTGGATTTGTATGTGACTTTGTGTTTGTGTCTGTTTCTCATCATGTTAACACACTAGACAGAGAGTAACTTTCTGTATCCGTGCATTCACATACACAGCAGGTTAAAATGTTAAAATGTTTTTTAAAAAAGCACCAGAGAGATTAAACATTCATCCTCATCATTCTTTCTCTGCATCACCCTAAACAGAGTTTTTTTTTGGAGTACAAGGAAATCACTTAATTTAAAGCACAAAGAACTGTGATTACAATCAGTACTGAGAAATAAAACAATCTATTGCAGACAGAGGACGAGGAAACAGGAGACATCAGCAGATGTTTATCTGTCGGTTTATCTGATAGTAAGACGGTCATCAGTGTGTTTTGTTACTGAGTGTATTGTACACTTAACAAGTCATGGTCAAGTTGGCTCCTTTCTTATCTTTAATTTCCTTCTCCTTGGTCGTATCTTGAATGCCTAATATTTTGATGCGATCCCGGGGGACATTACTGTCTTTAGGTTCAGTGTGTAGGATCTGGTGGTATCTAGCAGTGAGGTGAGGAGATTGCAAACCAGCTGAAGCCTCTCCTGTGTGCCGAGTGTGTCGGAGAGCTACGATGGCCGACGCAAAAATGCGAATGGCCCTCTCTAGGGCCATGTGGAGCAGAGCCAGAGCGTGTATGTGTGTGTATGTGGGAAGTGAGTGGTGAAGCAAGAGAGAGAGAGCGCCGGCAAAGGCAACGTTATCGACTCCGGCCCAAGCAGGAAAAGTTAACAGTGTTTGACTTGTCCGTTCTGGGCTACTGTAGAAACATGGCGGTGCAACTTGGCGTATAAAACGGCTTATTCTAAGGTAACGAAAACACGATTCTTATTATCAGGTGATTATACACTAAAGAAAACAAACTTATAAACACTATATTCCATTTCTGCCAATAGATCCCCCTAATTGTTACATACTGGGCCTTTAGAATAGAATAGAAAGATTTATTGTCATTGTATTAAATGAAGCTCATGCGTAAATTCAGACAGGAAGACTAGGTGTGCAAGCTCATTCATTCTCATTCATTCTGGGTCTCTCTCTCTCATGGGCTATTAATATGTCAGCTGATTATGGGCGTCTCTCTTTTCAGCGACCAATCAGAGCTTGCCATATCTCCCTCAACCAATCACATGCTGCTGTCAAAAGTTTAAAAAAACATTTCTCCTCTATGCAGTTTCAGTGTCAGCATTCAGCAAACGGACGCGACCCTCCACCACCCCATCACCTCCAGATTCATCACATCAGAGTAATCCTGCTCCACTTCATTCATCGGATCTGCATCAGTCTTCACCACCACCACCACCAGTGTCTAGACCCGGGGGGAATATTTCTACATCCTACTACAGCTTCACTTCCCCTTTATTATTTCACATCAGGTCTAAATCGCCAAAGAATGTGCTATTCATAATTTGTGCACTTTGTAATAAATCATCATTTAATTCATACGAGTCTTTCCTGATTGAAATACAACGAGATTCACAGTTGCCACTTCTGGTCAGTGCTTTAAAACAAATACTTGACAAGACTAAACGAGGCAGATAAAACATATAACAGGTAAAACACACACAGTTATAAAGCAAATAAAACAGGTAAAGTAGATGTAATAAATTAATATAAACAGAGGTATTACACTAGAGGAATAAAATAGGTCAAATAGATGTAATGTAAACAGAGGTAATTGCACTTGTAAAATAGGTAGGGTAGATGTAATAAATAAAATGTAAACAAAGGTAGCTGCACTTGAGGTATATATTGCACCAAAGGATATATTGCACAGTCAAATGTATTTCACATTCAGTGTATTAATATTGCACAGATTTATTGTTCAGTGTCCGTATGGCCCAGGGAAAGAAACTGTTTGCGAGTCTGGAGATGCGGGCTTTCATTGACCTGTAGCGCCTGCCAGAGGGCAGCAGGTCAAACAGGTGATGAGCTCAGTGGGAGGAGTCCCTGAGAATAGTTGTGGACCTACTGAGGCAGCGGGAGCTGGAGATCTCTTCCAGGGAGGGCAGAGGGCAGCCAATAATCCTCTGGGCCGTGTCTATGACCCTCTACAGAGCCCTCCTGTCTGCAGCCGAGCTCCCAGTGTACCACGCCGTGATGCAGTACGTGAGTACGCTTTCGATCGCCGAGCGATAGAAGGACTCCAGCAGTTCGTTTTTATTGAGAATTCTCAGGAAGTGAAGTCGCTGCTGGGCCTTCTTTTTCACAGCCGTTGTGTTTGTGGACCAGGAGAGGTCCTCGGAGATGTGCACCTCCAGGAATTTAAAAGATGACACCCTCTCCACACAGTTCCCATTGATGTGGAGAGGGGTGTGGGCCACGCTGTTCCTCCTGAAGTCTATGATTATCTCCTCTGTTTTTGTGGTGTTCAGCAGCAGGTTGTTAGCTGAACTCCACACTGTCAGTTGCTGGACCTCATCTCTGTAGGCCGTCTCATCACCCCCTGATATGAGCTCAACCACAGCGGTGTCATCTGCAAATTTGATGATGGAAGCTCCATTGGTACCAACCATGTCATGCTAGCTTGTTTCGGAAGAGGGCCAAATAACGCCCCAAATTCTGGATAAATGTAGCAGCTAAACCCTCAAATAACATAAGGATCGATTTTTTTTATTAATTTAAGCCATATAATGTCCCTAAAGCAGTCTCTAAACTGCAGTACAGTTGATCCTTACAGTTGTTCATGATTTCAGTTGGCTACTCCTCTGGAGTTTCTGAAGAGCATATAGGGATCGTTCATGTAGATCTAAAGCCTCATAACATCATGACGGTGGACCATTTACGGCAGCTATTTAGAGTAAAAGTCATCCACTTAGTGTGCAACAATCCCGAAGAATGGACGGGTACCACTCTCTAGACCCGAAGCTATACTAACTACTTTGAGTGAGATTATTAATACATAATATAAAACTAATAAATTAGGATGTATTATTATGGATTAAGCCACCTGGCAGTACATAGCCTAAAGTAGTTCAAATTAGCTCCACCTTTTCCAGCTGCAACAATAAGTATTATTAATCCAATAATTAAATCCACACATTAGGCTTAATTAGGAGTTACATTGATATAATCATGATTTTTATTTACATTGGTATACAGTAGGCCTACACTTTTTTTTACAAAGGTAGTGTCATGGCTTTCAGTCAAGTTAAGCTAAATTCAATAATATCCACAATAGCTTATACTGTATATCAGGGGTCTCAAACTCGCGGCCCGCGGGCCAATTGCGGCCCGCAAGGCGATATTTTGTGGCCCCCACCTTGATATGAAAGTTTAATGTTAGTGCGGCCCGCAAATTTTTTTTTATTTTTTTTTTTTTATAAAGTTTTTTTTTGGGGGCATTTTTTCATTTTTATTGACAGGACAGTGGATAGAGTCTTGGAAAGGGGGGAGAGAGAGAGTGGATGCGGAAAGGGCCACAGGCCGGATTCGAACCCGGGCCGCCGCGGTCAGGACCAAGTCTCGTTACATGGGCGCCCGCTCTACCAACTGAGCTAACCAGGCGCCCTCAGCCCGCGAGTTTTATGTGAATGGCAGTTTGCCGTGGAAGGTCCCTTTGTTGCGCGAGCCCGAGCTGAACGAACCTACCCATCACAGTGGGGTATCTGGCTCCCGGGGGCGGGCAATCGGCCGGGCTTGATGCAAGCAGAGAAACATTTCACAACAACTGTGGCGGCGCCCGTGTAACATCGCATAAGCTTGATTAAAGCTTGATTTATACTTCTGCGTGTAATCGACGCCGTAGCCTGACGTGCACCTCTCCAGAAATGTAACTACACGTCGCGGCGACGCAGACCGCAACAGCTGTGATTGGTCCAGTCTCTCAGCGATGCTGAGCGGCTGGACCCCGGACAACCACAGAAAGTTCTACTTCTCTCTGCCTCCATCTTTTCAATGTTTGTTCACACAAATCCACTCAGATATATTTTCTCTTTTCGGCGTTGCAGTAATGTCAGTAAAAGTTCTGTGGTTCAACAGTTATTAGCTCCAACTCCCTCAGTTTCTGTTTGTAGTACAAGAAGAAGAAGGAAACTCATAGAGACGCCGCCGCCAACTAGCGGTTTGGTGGTGTAATTGCAGAGCAACACAAACACAGCAGGCACAACTTTATTGCGGAGTGACACCAAGTGGAATGAATATATATCTTGTCACACAGCCCCAATCATGTCTTTTTCAAAGCCTGCAGTGAAGAGAAAGGTTGGTGACGAGCACAGACAATTTCAGGAAAAGTGGGAGACGCAATAGAGGCCATGTTCAGAAGAACCGTTCATGTTCTTCAATGTTCCATTCATGTTCAGGACAGTTCATGTTCAGAAGAACCGTTCATGTTCAGAAGAACCCATTCAAGTTAAAGAACTGTTAATAATGACGTTTGAGAAGATTGGTTTTTTTTAACAAAGCTTTTTTTGTGGAATACCTGATGCGGCCCAGCCTCACCCGGACTCTGCCTCCAGCGGCCCCCAGGTAAATTGAGTTTGAGACCACTGCTGTATATGCATCACTTACTTGCTGAGTTTGGTTGATTGAAGGTTTGGTTTGGGTGAATAAATTCAGCCCACTAAGAAAAAATTATCAGAACAGTCGATGTGATTTAATGTCCAGTCATATCAAATCAAATAACTATGATGAGGTCATCATTTTTGCCTGAATATCAAACAACATACAATAACATATTAGACCATGGTTGAACTGCCATTCCTTCCAAATTTATTAGAAAACTAAAATTCTAATGATTAATATTATATTATATATTTATTATTATATCATTATTATGATTTAGAATTAGATTTTTTGAATGTGACTTGGTGCTCTAATTTTGATTATCTCATAATATTGATAACTGCCTGACCTAATATCTTGTGAATTGTATGTTGACTTATAGTATCTCATAATTAAGACTTCCCTACTTGACTTGATAAGACCCCAATTTAATATATTATCTCATGCGTTTGTAGCATCTTAAAATATTCAATGAATATATCATAATTATGGTTCATTGTCTGATAAATCTGAGTGTCTCATGAAAAATAGATAATAAGTTAAGTCACATGTCATATATTTTTTTAATCTCTTAATTGTGATTTATTATCTCCAACTAATAAAGATTATCAACATGACAAAATCATCAATTCAAAATGGTACAGTGTGCGCGTTAGTGTGTGTCTGCGTGTGTGTGCGTGTATGTGTCCAACAGTGTGTCCATTGTCTGGGTGTAATAATAAAGGAGGTCTGCACCGCCAGTACGCACTGAGGGGGCAGAGGGGCGCTCCTTTGGGAAACACCCCCATCATCAAGGTGACATTGCTGCTCCAGAGAGAAGTAGGATGATATAGATTCCACAGACACATGTGTTCAGCTGTTTTGTTTGATGTTGAGACGCGCTGCGCAGGCGCATGATGGGCTGCCGCCGCGCAGCTGGATGCAACTGGACGGCCATACTGGAGCTCTCCGTAGAGGAGTGGACCGCGTCTCTTTATAAACTTCTAATAGTTTATTTCCGGTCAATTTGAATTCGTTTCACTTTAGTATCTCAATGCGGGAGCGGCCAACGACTCATACAAGCATGGACGGCTTTAGCAGAGTCGCTTTTCGCAGGAAACAACGCAGTCTGGACAGCGAGGACCCAGAGGAAGCAGGTGAGTCTTTCAGGAATGCTGAGACACCACTTTCAAAACGAAAACACAAGTACTGTCCCAAAACTACTGCAAGACATTTAAATGATTTAACTGCTCTTTACAACCTATTATAAACCTTTTAATATATCACTTTTGGACTGATTCACTTTTTAAGCCTATTCATATGTTTAATAGGAGTCCATAAGGTAACTTATTGTTCACTCTCCTGTGCAGTTCAATCTTAGATCATGAGTAAAAAATCTGAAGGATCATTACAGGCTGTGTAAAGTCTTTAACTGGCTTGCTGTTGACTCAGTGTTATGGCTGTAACTGGTCTTGTATTAGCCTTATGGTGTTTTTGTCAGTCTGTGTTGGTAAAGCATGGAATGGCCAGACTGTAACGTACCTACATTGTAGGAGCCCTTGTTTACACACCGCCCCTGACTTACTGGCTGCTCAGCAGGTATGAAGGTTTCAGAAGCAAGCCCCGACCTGTTTGTGCAAACCATCCATATGCTGGAGGGCATGCATTTATTTTTCATTCTGGAGAAGACGGCTTCGTAGAAGTACTAGAACTTGGTCTGCTCGGGATGCAGCTTTCAGAAACATGCAAAAAAAAATAATCTGACAGGTCACTGTGCACTTCTATGTCTTAAGCCTGATCAAAACAAGTCCTGGGATCTCACCCCATGCAGGCGTCCAGATGGATCTTTCAGCTGGAACTGAAAGTTTGCCCAGTTTGCTTTAGTCCGACTAAGCAGTCTATATTTCCCAGAAAACTCGGATCCAAATACATGTCAGTACTCCTGCAGTGTGTGCTGTCTGGGCTCGCTTTTCGTGGGGCTTCGTCATATCTTGCAAACCATGAGGAGTGCTTGTGCTAACATGCAGCTGAGGACACACACCGTGCTGTACTTACAGTTTGATGTGAACTTTGCTCTATGGTTGATAGTGCCACTGTTAAGATTGGGCGAGGTGACTTCAGTCTCAGTCACACGTCTCAGGTGATGGCAGGAAGTGAGGTAGACACTGGAATACCCCGAGATATTATCTGTCAGTGAATCATCAGTTTTTTATAGATATTCATCATCATTTGGCCCCAGTATTGCACAATGTTTCCACCGAAAGCACTGAAACTAATAAGCATAATTAGGTCTTCCCTGCCACAGTTGAATAGTCATTTATTCCATTTGACTTGGTTCAGTGCAACCTTTAATGATCCAGCGTTTTTATCGTGGCTGACTGATCCCGCATGTCTTGGACCACGGATATGATTCCAGTAGAGAAGTGGTACATTAATCTATCGTGTTCTGTTGTTTTGACTCTATACGTCTGGGTCTGTTTTAACCGGAGTGGTATGAAATGGGATTTTTTTAGGCCGTCCTAGTTATGCTGAAGAAGATGCCTGGTTATAATTTATGTCTATTTTGATCCATTCTTCCTGAACAAATGGTTAGGAAGATGGTGTTGTCCTTTTAGCCCCATCATCTTTCTTCTCAAATCTTTTTTTAATGATTTTACACCAGTATTGTGAACAATAAACAGTCGCATAGCCAAGATGTCCGAGCGAAATGGTCTCTGAGTTAAAAGACAGGAAATATACACAAGAACAAGAAGGGGATCTAGTTGTCTTTCGGCTGGATGGCGGCCTTATCTAGATATTCAATAAAGGACTTCCAGGTCATGTTAAAGTCAAAGGATCTGCTGGGATCTGTAAGTGAAAATCTCATCTTTTCAATGTGATTTAAGATCTCCTTGAGCCAACTATTGTGCGAGGGGGGAAGATCGTGCTTCCATTTAAATAAAATGAGGCGTCTTGCTAATAGTAAAGGCCAGAACACGCCGTTTTATCAAAGGGAGGACAGGTGCTGCAGATGGTGGGACTCCAAATACGTCCATTAGAGGTATAGGGTTAAGATTATTTTTTATATACTATATATTGCAAATTACTCATAATTATACATACACAATATGTGCAGTATATATTTGCAATTTTGTTCTTGTATTTAATACACCCATTGGTACATACAGAACAGAGGAGTAAGATAGAAAAATTAATAAATAGATAACTGAGGAGAAAAAACAACAACAAAAGACACACATACATATACACACACATGCATGCATATACACACATTCACATATACATACATGTACATATACTGTACATACATACATACATACATCCACGTACACCTACACATACATATACTATATACACATACATACACATACACATATACAGTACATACACATGTATAGTCCATATACATACACATGTGAACATACATATATACGCATACATACATACATACACATATACATATTATACACACATCAACACTCATACAAAAAAAGGGGGGGATGTGTATATAGTGTATGTCTACATTATTTATAAGTAATATAGACATATATTATTTATCTCTATGAATCTATCTATATTATTTATTATTTATTTGTTTGCCTGAGATCTGCCTCAGCCCATTTCTAAATCATTCTATTAATGATTATCAGGGTTAAGGTTCATGCCAAAAACTGTCCGAAATTGACACCAGAAATCTGTTAAATTTGGACAGGACCAGAACATGTGAGTATGGTTAGCAGGCGACTGTTTGCACCTATTGCAAATATCACTGGTATGCCCCATCATCTTTGAATGTAAACTGCAACACAGACATTATCCTGTCAGCTCTTGTGTAACAGAGTTGCGCAAAATGTGCAATATAAATCTCAACACTATACTCTCTTCAGACACCATCATACACTTCAAAGAAGGTCTATTTGTTTCTGTCTCTCTCTTGTGTGTGAAGTCGAGTTTGCCCAAGTATCTATCTTATTAATTACACAGGATTTAATTTGTGTTTTCAACACAAATGGCTCGGGGGCATGTAGGTTTGAGCTGGTGTTACTGTGAGGACAGCTGTATCAGTCTACAACAATGAAACGGTTTGTTTTCGGTCAGCTAAGCTATAGAAGCAGTGGGACTGTATGAATCAGATGCTGTGTGGCCTGCTAGCCTACTGCTTCTGCTATTGTTTGGCTGCACTGGTGCCCATTCATCCTGAGCTGAACCCTTTCACTGTCCTCTGCTGGCTTTAACTCACTTCAGCCAATAGTGGTTCCCCAGTGCAGCCCAGTTCATGATGGTTTAAAGATGATTTATTTTATATGCCGTGCATTGCTGTACCACATCAATATGCACTGTACCCATCAATTGTACCTACCGTGGTAAGGAGGTATTTGAATTCTAAAAGGTCTATTGGAAAGTATTTCCTTTGCTCCTTGCTTTGCAGTTTTACCATAGTCTTGTAAATAACCGATGAACACAATATTCATCTTCTAAGAACAGAAATCATGCTGAAAGAATAAATCATTTTTGGGGGGATTTATACATGTCCAGGTTCCCACAACCAGAAGCACAGAAACTTCAACTAACAGCATATGCTGTAAATTAAGTTCTTACTATTCTATAAAGTGTTGGTCCACTATATTACTGATGACAAAAAGTAAAGGTTATATATGACTGTCATCCGTAAATGTCAGCTATTAACTCTAAATAGACTGTTCCAGTATGTAAAAGCTTCAGTAGGCAGAATGTTTTTGGCATCATTCGGCAAAAATTCTATAATAACCTTTCAGCATATCGTAATTCAAGTGTTTCGAGAGAAAAACTAGACTTCTGCACCTCCTCATGGCTCTGTTTTCAGGCTTTGAAAAATCTAACCTGTGAGGGGAGACTTTGGCCAATCACAGGTCATTTCAGAGAGAGAGAGCGTTCCTATTGGCTGTGCTCCGGCTGGTGGGCGGTGCTTGGTATTTCTTCAACTGATCTCAACATGGCTGCCGGGTCACAAACTTTCTCATTTTACAGCTAAACAGTACACTACAAGATGTTTCTGAAAACATTGGATGCGAGAAATACTCATTACAGTAACAGAATATTGATTGATATTTGATCAGCGCTGCCTAGTTTGACCGTTTGATCGGAGTTCACGAGTGATTGACAGCTGCTCAGAGACGGCAAGGCTCCAGCTCGGCTCTGATTGGTTGTTTTCGTCCTTTCCGTGAAATCTTGCAGATGCCATTAGGAGCACCGGAGGACACAGAGGCACATGATTTCTTTCAGATTACGTGTTTCATGCACTACTGTCAGGATACAGTGACCGTTTTATAAAAATACTGTAACTTTTTTTTTTGAATTATATTTGCTCCATTTCTACCCACTGCAGCTTTAAAAAAAAATGTTTTTATTTATTTATTAAAGCAACACTTATCAGTTAAAGCTTTAATTCAGTATTGCATTCAGGTTTAATGTGATTTTATTCACTCTTAAAGGTGCTAAATGCGAGATTGGGAGCATTTTTATCGCCTCTGCGTTGCTCTCAACATGGCGACGGCTGAGCCGGCGGATCGCAGCTGACGTTGCTAACTCTGAAAACAAGCGCACCGGAGGGTGTGTGCTATGCTTCCACAACGGTGCCATCTGTTTGGACAACGTTATCAGCCGTAACCACCATATGAGCGCAGTGAAGAGCGGCGGCTGTGAGCTAGCCATGTGGGCCGGCCCAGCTATGTCAACAAAGCAGGGAGATGGATTACAACACACACACAGGGAGAGTGGCTCAGGTAGACATTACTCCTCTATATCTTTACAGCAAAAAGTTGTTTGCTGCTATATTAATGCTCTGAATATCCTATAGAGCACCTTTAAACTACCCTCAAGAATGACATTTTTGTACTAATTTGTGCACATTGACCCAGACATGAGACTGTGAGGAGGAAGTCTTGTCTTATCTAATAGGCATCAAGTGAAGCTGTCGATGCATTGATCTTCATCACTTGACCTTCATGACATAAATTAGTGACTATATTGTTGTCATATGTGCCAACAATTGTCAACATCTCAAGTGGATATCGATCTTTGTTAATACATAACTTATTTGAGTGTTTTCCCAGTGTTTACTCTTTGTCTGGTGGCGACGTCTCAGACTGGACATGACTGTGTGCGGAGGTGTGGAGGTGGTTGGTTTGCTCAGTTGATAACCACAGTGGGTGTGGGCTGCACTCAGCAGGAAACGGATAATACCTGTGTGTGTTAATGTAATATCCCTCAGCGGTTGCAAACACATGCTCTCACAACCACCAGTATTTAGGATCAAGTTTGAGGCACGCCAGTTCGCAAATGTTCCTGTAGGTGGAGGTAAAGGCTCAGAAATGTTTCACCCATCCACCAGCAGGTGGACCTCCGTGCTCAGCGTGTGATGTGGACATATGCAGAGTTTTGTACTCCTTTGCAACAAAGCAACCATCCACGTACACCATATCCTGGCGTGATACTGTGCTGTTGCTCCCAAATCAATTAGAAAACAATCAACAGTTGATAGATGGTCTCAATAAAACCAAAAGGTCCTTCCATTTGAAAGCACATTATCATGCTTTCGCTCTTTTAATTATTTCATTTTGACTCAATAATATATGATATTTTAAAAAGCATTGAAAATTAGCATTCACTCTTACTGTAACACACCGACCCACTTTTCCTGTGATTCTGGGAAGACAGGGGGACATTTCTCCCAAATGCCTGCTGGAAAAAACAATGAGGTGGAGAGAGGAAACTAACAATGAGCTACTTTTAGACTGTTTGTATAGAAATGTGTAAAATTACTCCAGAAAAAAAATGGGTTTGTAATAAGGCTGTCAAAGTTAACGCGATAATAACGCGGTAAAGCAAATTTTTTTTAAAGGCACTAATTTCTTTAACGGGTTAACACAACCGATCTTTCATTGGTTGTAGTGGGCTCAGTTTTAAAGCTACAGTGAAGATACTGGCATCATATGAAACTAGAAGAACAAAGGAATCCATTGGTACCAAGTTATACTAGTTTGTCGCGAAGGAGGCTAAATGACGCTCCAAACTTACAATACATTTTGGTGAGGAAAAACTGTCATGGCCATTTTCAAAAGGGGTCCCTTGACCAGAAAATGGTTTCTATGGGATTATGGGATAATCACATGCAATTTTGGCCAAGTCATTGTCAAGTTGGCACACTGACACACTGGCAGCTGTTGTTGCCAGTTGGACTTGAGTTTGCCATGTTATGATTTGAGCATTTTTTTTATGATAAATGCAGTACCTGTGAGGGTTTCTGGTCAATATGTATCATTGTTTTGTGTTGTTAATTGATTTCCAATAATAAATATATACATACATTTGCATAAAAAAAGCATATTTGTCCATTCTTATGTTGATAAGATTATTAAATACTTGACATATCTCCATTTAAGGTACATTTTGAACTTGTAAAAAATGTGAGATTAATTTGCGATTAATCGCGATTAAATATTTTTATCGATTGACAGCCCTGGTTTGTAAGACCAAAGTCTGTTGACACTTCCTTTATAAGTAACCATATGTTTGTGCGTGTCACACACACCTTCCAATGCCAGATTATTCTCTAATGGAATCTTTAATTTTTTACTATAAATCTATTTTTATTTTACCTCCAAACCTTATCAGCTGGGTTTGATACACTGAGTCAGGTCAAACATGAAACACTGTCAATACTAGCCAATAATAATAAGTCCCTAGAAGCCTAAATATCTACAGTGTTTCAGACAGGACACCGTTTTTCCATCTATGCGCCAGCCAGTGTTTCCTGACTGCAGTGTGTGTCGTTTCCCCCTCCTGACTGGCATTGTTATCCTGTGAGGCTCTTCCCAGAAAGCTACTGTACCTTACACGCTCAGTCTGAGCTCAGAAAAGGATCATTCAGACCTGCTGGACACTGAGGGACCAAGAGGGACTTTGAGGAAGTAACTTTACAGAGAGGAAGGTGTGGGTTAATTGCGTAACCCGACCATTTCTTCTCACCTTTGTGAAATTATGGACATCCTACCTGCAAGAGGCCATAAACATGTGAAGGTGTTGGTGGTTGGTTGAGGTGTCTTCCTCTACGGCGCTGTCTTTTTACTCTTCAGCAGTAGAGTATAGTAGGTCTCAGCATAGCGTCCTGTCCTCTGCCTCTTTGTTCACTGGTGGAGGTCGAGGAAGGAAGGGGAGAAAGTCCTAAACAGAGGTGTATTTTAGGCCACGTAGGAAGTGAAACTTTAGTTGTTAGGACTTTTACTTGACCTCATCTGAACATACACCTCACTTTCTGTCCAACGGGCTCGGACACAGCATGGACTGGCTGGTCGCTGGTTACCGGAGGTCCCGTCTCAGACACGTTACCTTGGGTAGGTGATCCTTACAGGCTGGACAACTCAGTGGGGATGTCATTAGATGAATATATATGCTAGGAGGAGCTGGTGTTTTCTTTTTCAAAATAAAAGACACTGGACTGACAATGAAGCGACGGCGCAAGTACTGGTTTTGGAGGCGGAAAGGTAAAAACGCAAAGATGTGTCTGCTCTGCTGTTATGGTAAGATTTGGAGACTCTATATTTGGCTTTACACTGAAAAATCCAGAGTGAGTTGATGTTAAAATGTTGAAAATTATACTTAATAAGTGAAGTTTCTGCCCATCTTTTCACAGACATCATCTGTGACTCATCTTTCATTACCATAAAACATTCCCTTGCTTAATCCCCGCTGCTCTGTTATCCCTGTTTGACTGGCATTTAGCTAATCTCTATTTGCCACCAGCGAGCAAGATCCATTTTCTAATGTTATCATCTGGCTGCCCTCCCACATAGACCATTTATTTTCCACTCTGCTGATGTGTTGCTGTTCCCTCTTACTACAAGTGCTAGGGCTGCACAAAACAAATTATCTGAAAAGGTTCCCTCCTCTCCGCAGTGTATGTCTGTAATTGTTTTTTATTAGGTTTTGTTAGAAGCATTTGTTTCAGTATTACTTGTCAGATATAGTGAACAAACTTGCAGTGAGCATGTTGATTCACCGAGTTGCAGCATCGGTCTCCATGTGGACCGGCCTGCCGCTGTGTGAGGGGGCATTTAAATCCACCAGGCTGGAAAAAAGAGACAGTTTTGTTCTCAGAGGCCTGGGAACCGTTTCCCCCTTTTAAGACCCTCTTCTAACCACTCTGGCCTTTTGGCAACATCCCTGATGGCCGGTTACCCAACTGCGTTTGTGTTGTGTGTGTTTATAGGCAGCATAGTAGGGCAATGGAAGTGTGAGTATGTCTGTGCTGTAACATTGCAACCCCCTCAACTGTGCACCTTTCTTAGGGTGGTGTGTATTGTTGGTGAGCTGGGGTGAGTCACCCTTATTTAATAGAAGAGGAGAGGAAACACTGTGAGGCATTCGCCTTTCATTCTCATTGGCAGGAAGGAAAAGGCTGGGAACACCAGCAGGCCCGGGTCCTTTCACCACGCTCATTGTTTCAACGTGGGAGAGAGTGTCACGAGCACTAGTAACACAACTTGTCAGTATCAGCGCGTATACACTCATATGTTTGGATTAACTTTTTGTCTATTTTTGCATAAGCTTTCAAAAGTCCAACAGTTCTGGGAAAAGGGTGCGGGAGAGTGTGGTGGTTAATTTCGTAATTAAATGTTACTTTAAGATGGATTATGGCCAGTATTGAGGGGATTTGAACTTCCTTCAGCAGTAATAACTAAGAGTATAGATGCAAAGAGACGAAAATGTGTTTTCCGCTGCTGCCATTTTGGACTGAAAACGCTTATTATATTTAAAATATCTTATTGTTCAACACAGGCCGTTTTGGTAGAATATGACATCAGAATAGAAAGAATTTTGTTTTATTTTTGTACGGCACTTTTTAGGCGTACGTTTTACTGTCTTCCGGTAGTCGTTTCAGTCCAAAATGGCAGAAGCATTGCTTTGCTGCTGGGTGCTGATGTTGCAATGGTTTGAGCAATTGACTTTCATTTCTTGGCAATATACATTCTTTGTTAATAAGCCACAGTAATAAGTAGTAATATGGTGATAGACAAAATAGAATTTCACAATTGGAGCAATACCGATAGTCAATATTAGCTTATCGCAGATATATCGGTATGTCATCGGCATATAGTGTACTTCGGCTGATAAATAACAAGAAATCGCAGCGCAGAAATGCCAAAGATATGACTGAGGTAGTGTTGAAACAGTGTCAGCATTACATAGTTTGGCCAACAGAGAGCACTGACATGACAAGTTATATTTCAACTGCAAAATGTCCCTCTTAGGACATATCATGGTCAGTATTACTAAAAAAATTTAATTTAAGGTAGCCTTGTCAAATATATGTATAGGCCTATAACACAGCATATTTAGAATATTCTGTAGTTTTTGCCCCGCTAGCTGCAGAGCCTAAAGATGGCCATGTCGGTCAGTCCACAGTCTGCCTGTCTAATATTGCCCCAAAAAGTATCTTACCACTGTTTCAAATTTTATACAAACGTTCATATAGTCTTCAGAGGATGATACCTAATGCTTTTGTTGACCTCCTGACTTTTTGTCTATCACTGCTATCATGTAAAAACTTCACTTTGACCTCCGAGGCGAGGTATTTTGAAAAAAAATATGACCAGATATTTGTTCTGGATATTCATGGTCCCCACAGAATCACAATATGTTTTTAAAGATCTCTTTTTTTCTGTAGCACCACCATTAGGCCAACACTTTCACTGATAGGCCTACACAAGAAACATGAAAATGTAGGAAGATTGACATTAAATGCATGAAACACATGCATGCTCACCAGAGGATATACCCTTTTTTCATGAGCTTTCCATTTGCACCTTGTTCAGGCCAAAATGAACACAAACTTTGACCACAAAATATCTCATAATCTAATATGCAGAAAGTTGTTGAAGGCATTCATGCACCTAAGGGGATAAACCCTTTTAATTTCTGCTTCAGCACCACTCTCAGGACATGTTATTTTATTTTTAGCCCCATCTCTACTAAGACTGTACAGGTTTGTTCCATCCCCTATTTTAGTATTGTATTGTGAACACTATAGCCTTTAGAGGCTTGGCCGGTCGTTCTTAGCATGGGTACTTATTAATTTCCCCTGTGACTTCCTTGTGTGTGCTCTGCAGCTCTAAAGCTTCAGATTTACAGAGCTTCAACAGCACAGTGTGTTCTAACTAGATAGGACCGGTGTGTGGAGGCCTGAGTCTAGAGGCAAAACTAGAAAGTCAGGTAGTCAGGTGAAGTTGATGATTATAAGCTAAATTTAGTACCTTTGTTTGTTTGCACTTGGCGAATCTCGCTGTGTGGTTGTCAGCCTCTGGTGCTTCCAGGAAGACAGTCTTTTTCTCTCTTTCTTCCATCATATTTTCTGCTGTTGCTATTTCCTCTTTCCATCCCTCAAGCTTCTCTCTCTCTTTCTCTCTCTCTCTCCACATTGATCAGCATTCCTCCTGGCATGCCTGAGTCCTGCCATCATGCTCAGATTGTTTTACTGACAGGTGACAAGAGATGTGTGCTCACACACTACACAGACACCTTGAGATATGTATTTGTCACTAAGATACACTCAAGACATACGCTTATGCATATATTTATATTTTCTAGCACGTAAACATGCCACCGTCTACAATGTGGTACTTGGATGAACACCAGCGGTGAGAGGACGTTGTGTCAATATGCTGAACTTCTCTGCAAGTAAACACTAGAGCTCATCCATATCCCACAGAGCTGAGTGATCAGAGAAATGTACCTGATGTGTGGACTGTCTGCAATGGATGCATTGTGATAACTGAACACAGTGTTCCAAGATGGCACCCTGTTCGGTTCAATGAAACATACTCACACAGCGCATACACCAAAAACATTATAAAGGCTTCCACATTCTCAAGACCGCATTCAAATTGGATTCTTTCTCCGGTTCTGCCTGACCAGACCTGACCGCAAAAGTTACATGGAAATGTTTGTTGTTTTTTATCTATATTGGATATAGGTTTGGAAATATGACCTTATATACTGGGAGACAATAGAGATTTGTCAACCATTATGAGATTTTTCCTTACCAATCATGCAGACAAAGCCATCCCTTAAAGGGGAACCGTGCCCATTTTCCAAATTGCTCATATTCACCATCATCCTATGGTCTACAGTCCAAAAAATAATAGTAAACATGAACAACTCTCCCAAATCCAAAAACTAGAGTGCTAAAACTCAAATTTGTGAGGTCATAGGGTATAAGGTGTGGAACTGCTCCATAGACAATGAATTGGGAGAGATGTTCTAGATGACACTGAGAGCACCCAGGGGAATGTTCTGAGTATATGGGAACGTTTTCTATTTCACAACTGACAACACCGCAATAGAATAAAATTAATTTGTATAAAAAAGAAAAATATTCTTTGGGTTCATAAGATCAGTCTCCCTTTCACTGTCTATGGAGCAGCTCCAGACTTTATATCCTATGACATCACAAGTTTGGGACTTACTTCTCTGATTTCTGGCTTTGAGAGAGAGTAGCTCATGTTCACAAAAAAATATTGCACTTTACCAAGCCATGGAAATAACATATCGGAATTTTTAATTTGAGTGGTGTTCCTCTTTAATATCTCAGGTTGTATTTGGCCATTGTGGATACCATTAATTTGAGGAAGTGCCTTGATTTCTTAGGTATTTAATTCACTGGATAAGCCAGAAAAATACATTTCCATCTGGTTATTATATCTATAAACAATTCTGCAATTGAAATTGAAGAGAATGTACTATTGGATAATCTAGAGGACACTGAATGAAAAAGGTCTCTCTGGTCAGGAGACATCATGTGACCTGTAATTTTGCCTGTGGCCATCTGAGGGCTTGCTGTCAACAAGCTTGTCAGCCGCCACCAGAACAGTGTGCTGTCTTGTTGTGTGATTGTTCGAATAGCACTACCCACAGTCATCAGCGTTTACCAGCTAACGTATTAGCGTTTACGAGCACTCAATCAGCCCAGTCTGCTGAAATGTGATTGCCCTATTAGACTGTTAAATGATGTAAAGGGGAACTTGGTCAGTCCTCTTAGCCAGGATGTGATTTATGAAGCCTGCACAGAATATTCATTCAAGCAGGCAGAGTAGAAAGGTGAGTACATGCATGAGGTAGCAATCGCAGTTCATACGGTGAATTCACACAGCCCTATTTTAGCCGTGCACTTTTTTTGACCAAGAAAGGTGAATCGATAATGGATGATAATTGTCATAATCTACATGATTGCAATGGCACTGTTTTATTAAAACTAGAAGGGCATTCGAAGAGCGCAGACCTCCGCCTAGGCTGTTTCCATAAGTGAAAAATAATCTGTGTATCCGCCCACAGACTGGACGTAGTCACCGTGACGTCACCCATCGGTTTGTGGACTGCCGTTTAAAAGCCTCGACTTTGGCATTTTGGCTGTCGCCATCTTGTTTTTTTGCAACCAGATGTGACAGGAGAGGGTGGAGTTAAGTACAACTGAACGCTGAATAAGACATTTTTAGGCAACCAAAAAGGTTACAATTAACTTTCATGAACTGAAAACAAACTGTAACTCCCAGACTGGACAACGCCATGGTAGCAACCTGTCAATCACAAGGTAGCCACACCCTAAAGCATCCCCTGCTTTATGGTCTATTTGACTCTAAATGGGACCATAATTTACTAAATGTACATCATGCTGTATTGAAGAAGACTTGAAACTAGCGATTGAGACCATAAACTCATGTTTACAATGTTTACTGAGGTAATAAATCAAGTGAGAAGTAGGCTCATTTTCTCATAAACTTCTATACAACCAGACTTCTGTTGCAACCAGAGGAGTCGCCCCCTGCTGGCTATTAAGAAGAATGCAAGTTTAAGGCATTTCCACATTGGTTTCACTTCTTAGACTCCGGAGTTGCCCACTGTATGTACCCCGTGATTCAGATCCACTCACTTCAGATCCACATCAAAATTTAATGAGTTCTTTGTTGGCCCATACTACACCCTTCCACCAATATTCATGAAAATCAAACTAGTAGTTTTTCTGTAATCCTGCTGACAAACAGACAAAGAACTCCTTGGCGGAGGTAACAATGTACATTTCATTTCGCTAAAATCCTTCATGTGTGTAGTGTGCACACACTCATGCACACACACACTGTCACAGATGCACTCCCAAACATGGAAATAATGAAGTACTTATCACTCTCAGTGATCGCTCTCAAGTCTTATTGTTAATTCAGGGTGGATTATAGTGGGATTTATTCTGTGTGTTTACTGCCAGGAAAGATGAGAGAGATAAGGTGGATAATGAAAGCAACCAAGCGTCTTCTGTGCCGAGATGGTAAACTAATTGTTTCATCAATTTGGTGTCGACATATTATTACCCATCTCACAGTGCAGCTCAGGGCCGACTCTGCATACTGTAGTAAGTCAGCATTGATTGTTGTTTTCTTTCAGGGGCAGATTGACAGCAGGGATGGCACGATGTGTGTGTGTTTGAATGTGTGTGTGCCAGGCTGATTATGGGAACCAATCCAAGGTGGGTTGTTCCTATGATGCGGGGCCAGATGTCGACCCGTTGCCTGCTCTGCCCTCATGACAGATGTGCCCTGCTGCTGTAGAGATTCAGCCTCTGCACCTTGTTCCCTGTGTCTTTGTAGCTTTTGTTCTTGTGTGTGTGTGTCTATATATGTGTGTGTGTCTGCAGACAATACCCATCATTCATCATTGACCTTCATAATGTGCGTGGTGCACCGGGAGGAGGGGGGAGTCAATGAAAACAGCGAGGGCTCAAATGCAGTGTGTGCATGCCAAATGTGTGTGTGTATGTGTGTGTGTCTACTGGTGAACGTGCACATGTGCATGCATTTTAAGTGACGTGGGTTTAATTAATGATGTGTGTGTGGGAGGCCCGTGGTTCTATGCTTATAGAGACGTGGTGGGTAATGGCCCGGAGCCATGCTGCTCTCCTCTCCTCCTCTCTCTTCTCAGGCCAGAGAGAGAAGAAAGGGATGGATGGTGGAAGGAGAGATGGACTAACAGTGTGGTAGGTGAATGTGGTAGAGAGGTTCAAGGATAGAGGGAAATGCCAGCTGCAGTGTTAAGAAGGTAGAGAAAAGTGTGAGGTGGGCAGTGTGTGTGTCTGTGATGAGTGGGAGGAAGGTAGTGAGGCATAAGGAAGGAAAGGACAGAAGATAATGTATGCACATATATTATGTTGTTTCACGCTTGACAGTGGGGTTACAAAAAATGAAAATTTGCAATGCACCGAGATGAGGTTTAAAAGCCAACTGAATCAATCAAATTGGAATCCTTTAAACTCAATATGAACTGAATGTGTTTCTTTTCATTCTAACACTACTCACACAGCTAAGAAATATTGGAAAAGTTGAACCGTTTTGACAGGTTGAATGATGAAAACAGTCTATGTGCACTCCATTCTGCAGAGCCATACAGGAAGAAAGAGCGTATCCTGGAGGAAAGTCTCGAAAATCTCACATAGACACACTGAGCTGCTTTTGACCAGGAAAAGTAATTATTTGGACTAGTGCCTTAAAGCTGTACTAATCAATATTGTTATACCAAGAAATAATAACTAAACTTGCATTTATATAGCGCCTATCTAGTCTTCCGACCACTCAAAGTGCATTCACCCATTCACACACATTCATTACACACTGATGGCAGAGGCTGATGCAAGATCTAATCTTTATACTCATTCACACACTGATAGCACAGCCTTTGGGTGCAATTTAGGGTCATTGGATTGTGGGCAAAATGTGAGGTTTAATACATTTAATCTACATTAAACCTGTAGTGGGCAGAGTATTTAATTATAACTGAATAATAACCTTACAGCATTTTGTAATTGAAGTGTTCTGAGAGAAAACTACACTTCTGCACCTCCTCATGGCGTTGTTTTCAGGCTTTAAAAAATCTAGGGAGACTTTAGCCAATCAGAGGTCATTTCAGAGACAGAGCGTTCCTATTGGCTGTTCATTCAACGGAGAAAGTTTGCTCCGGCTGGTGAGCGGTGCTTGGTATTTCCTCAACTGATCTCAACATGGCTGCCGGGTCACAAACTTTGTGATTGACAGCTGCTCAGAGACAGCAAGGCTCCAGCTCAGCTCTGATTGGTTGTTTTCCTCCGATCTGTTAAATCTGTTAGATGCCATTAGGAGCACCGGAGGACACAGAGGCACATGATTTTTTTTTTTCAGATTACCTGTCTCATGCACTACTGTCAGGATATAGAGACCGCTTTAAAGAATCAGCTAACTGTATTAACGCTTTAACATTATAAAAGCTTATATTAGCGCAGTACAAACAGAACTGAATCAATGTTTCAATTTACATCCCAATTAGTAAGCATATTGATAGTCATCTATAATACAGTGTTAAAGCCATAGGTTGAAGAAGCCATCAAAAAGGAACTTGTCTGGAAATTATAAAAACACTTGAGTGACGGGCACCGAGGTTAAAAAGATATAATTAATTAAATAACTGCTATTACTCACCTCAGGCTTGATCCCATAATGAGAGGGACTCATTTCACACGATTTATTGGACTGTTACTTGTTTAATGTTCTCCTGCTAATTAGCTGGGCGATCCGCCTGCCATCCCCATAAAACTGAAAGGAAGGATTTCAGAAAGTCAACAAGGATCAATGTAAAACTAGGCTTAATGCCCACCGCCCAGAACAGTTCTAATTAAAGGCAATAATTTGTCTGAAGATTGCAGATTTTATGCAATTTGCCAAATCTCCTCACATCTTGATAGAGGATGATTAAATGATTGAATTTAATTTGAAGGGATTGCTTCCCTCTTAAATCTTAGTTTAATTTGATAAACACGAGTTTATATTATAAAGAAAATGTATAAATTAAATTATACTTTCACCAACTCAACAAGCCCGAGTGGGTCCATCTAAAGCTGCTAAGTGAGAGATAAGACCTTCCTGTCTGCTACCAGTACGTCCACACTGTCAGGTATGAGGATGTCTGCACGTTGGGGCATGTGAGAGCTTCATGGTCACCCAAGTGTGAAGATGAGAGTTTGATTTTGGCAAAAATGAGGTGCACAAAACATCCGACATGGTGGTCTTACATGATGTGTTTTTTTGTTTTTGAATTCTAACTGGATACCAAGAGATGGAGTTTAAATTAGGCAGTTTGTGCCTGTGTGTGCAGAGATACAGAAGGGATTCTTTAAGCTGACGTTCACAGTGTGACGACAGATTGATCTGTGGTCGCAAAGCAGCGAGGAAGGGGCTTATCTACCACCATGCAGCGTGTGCATTAAGTGTTTGATTGCATTCCTCATACCAAGCGGTGTGTATTTGTGAGTTAGCGGCTGTTTCTGCATTCATTTGTCGTGTGTGTGTGCTGTGCATGAACCTAGTGGAAATAAAATCTATGGATTTGTGGGATTTCTTCATGTATTCGTACCTGCCTGACGGTAATGCCCGTATATATACGGCTGTGTGCTCACTTCAAATTGCATACTGTATAGAGAATACTTAAGCAGGTGCATTACTCACTGTCTGAAAACCAATTCTGTTAAAGTGTCACCATGGAAACAATAGGCCATCCCACAGATAATAATCAATGAATATGTTGGCTCATGAGAAGTATGATTTGCTAACCAAGAAGCCGGACATTCTGAAAGTTATTTCCTGGTAAAATAGTGCTCAGCCAGAAGTGATTCTGTCATTTTATAATATTTCTCTGCATATTATTATTGTTGAGATAATAAAAACAGATTTTTTCCCTCCTAAATAACCCAAATGAGGCTGAACATTGCTGAGTCATGTGCTGTCACATTTACTGTCAGCTCCCACTGAGAAACTGTCTCACTATACAAATCCTGCAACTTTTTAACAGAATTAGCACCAATTAGGCTGAAAAGCTGACGGGGACAGTACATTAGGATAAATGTAACACTGAGTTCCTTAGAGGGTTTCTTTTAATATCCTCACTTGTCACTTTTGCTTAGCTGCAGTGCTTAATTAGATCGTGAATCACTTCTGTGTCTAGCCTTAGATGCAAACAACATTACCGTGTTAGATTCATGGATTTCTTCCAGTTTCATGTTTATGTTCACCTAACCTCTTGAACCCTCCCTGATTATCCTCTTAAAGGAACAGTGTGTAACATTTCAGGGGATATGATATTCATAACTATGTTTTCATTAGTGTTTAATCACCTGAAACTAAGAAACTAAGAATTAAGAAACGCCATGTTTCTACAGTAGCCCAGAACGGACAGACCAAACACTGGCTCTAGAGAGAGCCTTTCACGTTTTTACGCTACCTGAAGGCCACCCTAGTTCTCCGACAAGGTTGTGAAACTGAAAGTTGATGGTTATCGTACCGTATACATTTGCTTATCTACGGTATTGAAAAAAACTGACATGACTGACAAGTATTATGTTTCATTATAGGCTATTATTTTTCATTTAGTAGTTAATTTCATGCTACAGTGCTGCTAACATGTAAACTAACATGCTTTAGTTCTATGACATATTGTAGTTACATGCTATTTTTTTATCAGGTTTATAATTCTATTTATTATAATTCTGTTCTCATTAAATGTCATTGTAACTACTAATAATAATAATAATAAAAAAAGTAATAGTAATATCGCATATTCTTATACTGTGAAACCATTATATTTTCTGAGATGGCTATCGTACCGTGAAAATCTCATACCGTTGCACCTAAAATAGTGTTATTATGGTAAGGATAACCTCTGAGCAAGGCGAACAGCGTTACCGCGTTTTTGCACTCGGCGGCTCACGTTACCGCAGTGTTGGAAAGGGAGGAGTGAGTGGAGGGGACCCCAGTTGGCTGCAATCTGCAACCACACCACTAGATGTCGCCAAATCCCACACACTGCACCTTTAAACATTCCTCAATTGAGTTAAAGTCAGCAAAGTTACTCACAGTTAAGTACTCCTCTGCATTTTGTTTGAATTTCTTACTTTCCTGTTGCTTATTACTGTAATGGCAGATTTTTTTGACTGTTGATGTTGTGGGTCCTAAAATGAGCTAGAAGAGTGGACCCTCTAGCCTCAGTCGGCCAGTGTTTCCATGTGGGTGTGTGGGTGCGTGCATAGCTGCAGGCTGTCTGACCTTAGAGCAGCAGTATTGACCTGTCTGTGGTAATGGCTTTGCAGTACAGGGCCAGAAAGAAACTGAGCACGCCGTTATTTCTGTAGCACCCTGATTTCCTGCATGTGGTTTACACACACACACACACTCACAGTTCACAGACACATGCAGGCAGCACGCACACCGCTGGTGACGTCTGGTTATCGTTATTGACTCTCTCGGCCTTTCCGGTCACTAATTACTGTGTTGTGTAATGAGGTCTGCACAGACTCACAGTGTGTATCAAGGTGTGTGCGAGGCTGAGAGTGTGTATGTATGTCGGCCGTGAGCAGGTCGTTTCATGTAACCGCTGAAAGGATTTCATTTTAATGGGCATCCATGTCCGGTTATAAAGGGTTAACAATAAAGAGTGTGTTGGATCATTATGCAGAGAATCACCAGCAACATGCTGAACTTCCAGCTGCGCTAAAACATTAGAAATTGGGAGATGAAAAAGTAGAGAGAAGGAGATCAGTGAGGAAGAGCTGGTTAAAAAAATGGAGGATTAAGGTTCAAAGGAGATACAGAAATGGGTGAAAATATAGATGCAGTGTCAGAGAGGAGAATAGAAAGGAGGTCAGGACCATGATGGCTGCCAGTCTGAATTAGAAAAGAGATGGACACAGAGTGAAGCAAGTGGCCAAGGTGTGACTGTGTGTGTGTCTGTGTCTGTGTGTGTGTGTGTGTGTGTGTGTGTGTGTGTGTGTGTGTGTGTGTGTGTGTGTGTGTGTGCGTCGTATTCAACCAAAAGCGTGTTTCTTCACAAAACTTGTGAAAGCAACACTTCTCTCTACGTGCCACTGTAACACTTGGTGCCTGTAGTGTTTCACAGACAGTTTTGATGATATGAGAACATGTCAACACTTCAGCCAACCGCAACAGAGAACTGTCTGCTCTGTAGTCCGCTGTGTTCTGCTGATGAGCGCAGTTTTATGTGACAATGGAAGAAGAAGATGAAAAATAATACATGCATCTATTTATGAAAAGACTCTCCTGTAGTCCCAAAAAGATTTTCACATGAAATTCATTTTTGTATTTTCTTATTCTTGCACCTCAGCTGCAGGCTTAAGTGGTTCTCTGTGGGTCGGTGACATTATTTGACTACGTAGGCCAAAATATGAAGGAAAAGAAACGTGCAATGTCATCAAGCTAAAAAAAATAAAAAATGACTTCCTCAAATTTAGAGACATTTAGAGGCTTTCACAAGAGCTGTAAACGTGAGACTTGAACTTGACTCAGACTTCATGTCTGAGGCTTGAACTGGACTTGACGGCTGTGAGACTTGTAAGCAAATATGTGTCAAGTTTCGAGCAGGTGAAGTCTTTGGCAACAAACAAGACTAAGTGTCTCTACACCCTGCTAGCTCCTCGGTGAGGCTGTACTCAGACACAGCAGGGCTTTGAGCTCAACGCTGACGCTACCGTGGCAACAGGCTCGAGCTTTGACAATGGTCTTCAGCAGGTGTATTGTTCACCATGTTCACCATTTTTAGTCTAGCGTGTTTGCATGCTAACATTTGCTACTTAGCACTAAAACAAAGTACAGCTGAGACCGATGGGAATGTTTTTCATTTTGAAGGTATATGGTCATAAATCAAAGTATTGGACGCATTAAATTTTTGACCCGATGACGGCACTCCAAAGTTATTACAGTTCATCCCGAGGGGAACATGAATGTCTACATCAAATTTCATGGATCCAGTCCAACAGATGTGAAGATATTCTATTAAAAATAAAGAAAATAGTTAACCTCATGGTGGCGCTATAGGAAAAGTCAGGGGAACACCAAACTCTCTCTCTCTCTCTCTCTCTAGGGTTCATCCTCTGGGAATCATGAATGTTGGTTTCATAGCAATCCATTCGATAGTTGTTGAGATGTTTTAGTCTGGACTGAAGTGGTGGACCAACCAACAGACATTGCCGTCCATAGAGCCATGCATGCTAAGAATAAATAAGACGTTGTCAGGCAGGCCTTGCATAGCCACATGTCTTGAATATTTCATCATTAGGCCTATATGGATTGAATGTGATGATCTGAGCTTTGTACAAATCCAATTATTAACACAGTTTTGAAAGCAAAATTTTCATTTTAATGGTTAGTTTTCACTGACTTGCAACTGACCTATGAAGACTGTTAACTTGGACTTGAGACTTGATAAGACTTAGACTTGACTTGGTCTTGCCCCCAAAAGACCTCTACTGTATATACACAGCTCTGGCTTTTACAACATGGATCTGGATTGAAGCAATATCTGAATATTTGGTTCTTTCTGTAGATATTTCTCCATGCAACTCCTCTCAGGAGTGTGTAACCGCTGTGTGGTTGTCATGGGAAAAGAGTGGGTGGCCTTTATTTCCAATTCTTCCACTACCTCCAACCTATACACTGTGCTACTCAGCATGAACCCTGGAAGAAAAGGAGTTCAAAGCACATCACATGAGCCGCTGAGAGATACGAAGATGACAAATGATAACTGAGATTCTATAAACCTTTACTTTAGGCCTCTACTTTATAGCACACACAATTCTACATCATGTTTCCTTTCTTGTGTCACCCCCTTCCCTTCTCTTCCTGGAGGGGGTTGTTTTTGTGTCACGCTCAGCACCTATATCTGCTATACACCCAGCAGCAGCAGCAGCAGCAGGGACAGCAGATGAGTACGGCCATTGGCTTCTTCCCCTCTCGCCGGCCCTCCCCTCGCCCAACACAATGGGACTGATTGTCCATGCGACGCACACTCACACACAGAGGGGGCTTTACTCTGGGGCTGAGTGTCGCTCCCCCGCCATATGCCCCCATCTCCGCTGGAATGTGATTATCTTCACTCGCCGTAGAGAGGAATAAGGAAAGGGTAAAAGAAGAAGGAAAGCATCTGAGAAGGCAAGAATGAAAGGGCGAGTCAGTCTGTCACTGAGCGTGCAAGTGTATGTGTGTGTGAGATAGAGAGAGAGAGAGAGAGAGAGAGAGAGAAGGAAGGGAGGATGCAACCAATGCAGCGAGGCAGCAGTTTAACACTAGCCTGAACCTGCCAGTGCGAGCGACAGAGCACAGAGAGAGAGAGAGAGAGAGAGAGGAGAGAGAGGAGGGAGAGGTCTTTTCACTTCAGTCTAGCAGTGGATTTTAATTCCTCCACTGGGCTCCACCTCGCTGCTCTCACCGGACACACAACCTCCACTCACAGGTTAGTGCCTCTCTCTTTTAAACCAGTCAGCACCACGAGCGCCGTATCTATCCATCCATCGAGTGCACAATGCAGCCGTGGGGCGTTGGGTTACCAGAGCCGATAGACGAAATGTGGCTGGTTCACGAACCACAGAGACACGTTCTTATTCCACACACACAGACGCAGGTCACCCACTGAGGCTGATGGTTAACAAAGAGGGGAGCACACATCACAAAAAAGAAAAACCCTGGATCTCACCACAGGATGTTCCTCTGGCGGGTGCTGTAGCTAAAAGTGTGGCAGCGGTGTGTGTATGTGTGTGTGTGTGTGTGTGTGTAATAGAGAGCTGTGGGTACTCTAAGGAGTGAGAGCTGTATTGGCTGGAGGGGACTATTCATTTTCTTCAAGGCGTTGTTTGCTAAGCCTCTCAGCTGCAGGCTGTCTCAAGATATGCACCACACACATCTGCAACTCACACACACACACAAGCACACGCATGCTTGTGCACGGAGAGGCTACCGCTGCTGATTTCAGTTAACTCTGTTTGCCATGATTGGCATAATCGGCCTCAGCTGTCCACAGTGAGCTGTGGGAAAATATGCAAGAGTGTGTGTGTGTATGTCTGGATGCTTGTGTGTGTGTGTGTATTGTGGCTTGCTGTTACTAAACCGTCTGCACAGAGAACTATGATTTAAAGTCACCTTGTCATTACAGCTGTAATACAATCTCTTGATGATAGCTGTAATCCTAACTGCTTGTAGTCGCTGCACTCTATGGTTTCTAATATCAACAAAGGATAATGTATTGGTATTTATAAAATAATAAATTGTTGCAATAATGACCTTTTTATTATCTGACCAATAAAAAAGAAAATATGCCTCGTGCGTTTTTTCTCTTTAGGCTCAATCTTCCCTCTCCATCTCCCCGTTGCGTGCACTCACTGGAACTCATCTGGCTAGCTATCTCTGCAGTTGAAACCATTAACTTTATCTGCAGCAATATATTTTCTAGTGCTTCCTCTGCTCCCTGAGCTCGGCTTCCCATACAGACAGGCAGTGGCACCAGATCCTGCTGTTTGTGCTTAGATGGAGGCAACCATTCAGAGGTCCGTCCCTATACTGACAAGGCTCCTCGCTGGGTCTGTGTGGGATCCCACTGTGGGGGGTTCCTCCTCCAGGATCAAGAACAAATCCAAGAGCTCAGAAGGCGGAAACAGAGGGAGGTTAGGAAGAGGAGATGCTTTTGTGGCTCAAATATAAATCAGTGAGGGGGATTTTTAAGGGGAGACTTGTCAAAGTTATCATGGAGTGCTCGGGTTTGGTGTTGCGTAGTCAAGTTTAAAGGATACGATTTCTCACTAGACTTATCAATCTGTCACATTAATGGTTTTCATCAGAAAATGAATCGAGTGCCAGTATATGAGCCAGTACTAAATCTGGGCATACACTGTATGGTTTTAGCCCGTTTCTGGCCCGAATTGAGCCGCACGACTCATTTTAGAGTCGGACCGAATTTCAGCTTCGTAGGGCGTCGTTTGCCGTGCAGTGTGCAGGGGATTAACTCCTCCCTCTCTGACTCTCGCACAGTTGAAGCTTGCCTTATTTCTGCTTCTTTTTTGTTTTTACAGTAATCAGAGCGTAGCTATCAAGATAACAATGTACAAAAGATATAGTAAAACGTAGCTAGCTTACCTGCAATTCTCTCTGCAAAATGGACAAGCCATAGGCTACTGTCCACATCTTCCTCGCCACCTGCGAATCTATATATGCTAGCACCTCTTTTTTTTTAGACGTTTCAGCAGACATGGATGACAGATGATCAAGGCAGCACATTTCTGCCTTGTAAGCATTGTGACCTGTACAAATCTCTGCTAGCAGACCAACTTTACCTGCCTCGGAGCTTTCAAACGATTCTTTATTGACAACTGTCAACAGCCAGAATGGCCCTCAGGAGCCAACGGGCCGTGTTTTTTTTCCTATTTTTTATACATACATTGTGAGCACTCAGGTCGTGGCTGACGATCAGACCTTACAGTGTGAGGACATAAATTGTGAGCTTTAGCATTACATCGCAAACAATCTACCAGTACAGAAGGAGTAGGAATTACGCAACAACATTTCTAAAATCGTACAGTGTATGCTCAGTTTAAGATGTCTGAATAAACAGAATCTGGTGGATTAGAGGTCAAAGGCATATGCAGATTTGTAGGTTTGATGACTTACAACATGTCCCGTTCATCATCTTTCCCTTCACTCCCTTATGCTGTCGAATGAAATCGAAATGTGATAAACAGCCGAGGAACAGAGGTTGCGTCTAAGCTCGCAGTATCACTGCTCAGGGGGAAGGGAACCTATCATAAAGGCGGCAGGGGCCAGGTACGTGATGTGACCAAAAATGGGATTAAAAAGGAGAGAGCATGTTGTTTCTAAAGAGAAGCTAAAAGGAGGAAGGAGTGCTAACAGCTTTATCAAAATGAATACTAATGCACAGACAAGGACACAAACACTGCAGGCTGCTTCTCACTTCCTCACAGCTTGTTCATGCATTTTTAGCAGGTATTTGTGTATGAGATGTATGCATATAAATGTGTGGATATAAATCCCTCCTGCCCAGTATCTGACTCTGTGCAGTGCTCCATCAGCAGCTGCAGTTTAATCACCGTGGGATTCATCCTCATCATCTTCCCTGTTTCCTTTCTCTCCCCTTTACCTCTTGGATTATTTTGTTTATTTCTCTTCTTTCTTTAAATGCTGAAGTATAAAATGCTGTGTCATTGCACCGCACAGGCATCACTGGTTCAGCTTGTGGCAGTCGATCATCTTGTCCTCTCAGCGTACAGTGGTTTGTCTTTCTGCTGAGCCTCCCATGACACAGACAAGAAATGCTGATGCTGTTTGACACTTAATTCCACCAGGACGTGTCAGATTAAGTGCCGTGTGCGCACACGACGTGTGTGTATGTGTGAAAAGCAGGTGATTCAGTTCACTGGGTTTGAATGTGGAAAGTGCACATCTGGCTTAAGAGAAGAATTTTTGACAAGCATGGTGACAGAAATGAGGAAGAGGGATATAATTTTAGTTCAAGCATGAACTGCTAAAGAGGAAGTTTTTGTCATTTTAAAATGTTCGTGTTAGTTTCTGTCTTTATCTCTCTGCCTCATTAGGGCCCCGAACTTGGCTGCGGGCTGGCCTGCAGGCTTGCTTTCAGTATTGCAGGGCTTTCTGTCTGTGCATTCCAGCTCTGCGCTGAGAACATGGGCTCCAGCGCCTCCAGTCAGAGGGGCTCATTCATACCGAGCACAATGATCCTGTTTGAGCCACAAGTTTTTACCCACACTGTTTGATTGGCATTATATTCAGCATCTATTTACTTCATCCATAATGCATTGAGGCAAATCTGTTTAGCATTAATGAATCTCCGTTTGCTCACTGTTTCCTCAATGCAGTGGAATCAATTGAAGGAGATAAACAAAGAGACATTTAAGACGGATCGAAATGAAGAATTCATCAGGAGCATTTTAATTTGAATTATTATGTGTTGAATTAATTGACTGTTTGCAAAGCACCGGCCCCCTTCGTTACTGTTTCTATGCCTGTCAAGCTTTCCATTCTCTGCAGATTTACCATTCAAAATGAATAGTCATTTTTTAAACAATGGGTTCTTGATTTCAGAGAGAGGCAAAGTACAAGCTTCTGATAGCTGGCAACTATATTCAACTGTCCCTAGCTGATTCAGATCAGTTGTAGCTAGCTAGCTAATTAAGCTGACACTAGTGAGTTTGTTGAAAACGTCGTCGTTTCAAGCTGACTCATTTTAAAACAAGAACTCTGTAAAGGGGTCTTAAATTTGATGGCTACAAACATGATGTTGAGCTAAAATATTGATGTTAAAGCTGCAGGCAAAATGTCAGCATCCTCACCAGCTGATGATCCATGTAGATTCTGCAGAAGCCATAGAGTTAAAGAAACAGTTTTGTTTTCGTTTTTGCCGAGCTAGTTAGTCCTAGTATTATGAAAAGGAATGAAGAAGCATTACTTCAACTTCGAGGACCAGACTCTTATTTCGTACTGTTTTGTTTGAATGCTTAATATACTTTGACAAGCAACAAAGAGATAAGATGTATTCTTTATTGTTTGTATTTTCAAAGAGTAGCCTATGTTTCAATTTTAATGTTACAAAAGGACTGGAACATCAGCCAGTTAGACTGTTATCAGGTCATTAAATGGGCGTTATCAGTGGTTATAAGCCTCATGGATGTGGTTCAGTAGGGCCCTCCTATACCCACTAGTAGGTTTTATCATTGATTCACATGGCCGATGACTGAAAGAAAGGTGTAAAAGAAGACGACAGTGACCTCTGGCGACCATATTAGTTAAGACGGGAGAAAAAGTGGAAGTCAGGCACTGTAGTATTGACAATTTAAATTTTTAAACGTAGTTTTAACCAAAACACCATCTTTTCCCTAAGCTTAACTAAGTGGTTTTGTTGCCTAAACCTAAACAAGCCGGGTTATTTTGTTGTTTTTTTGTTCAAAATGTGACGTTTCATTCAGTTTTACGTGTTCAAACATGTTGCTTTTAAGTTTCGTTTTCCCTTTTACAACGTAGTAGGTGTAGCAGGCCCCTACTGACCCACATCTATGACGATTATAACAACTGATAACGCCCATTTAATGAGTTGATAATAGTCGAATCTGGTGGGAACATAACACTATGTATGCTAATATGATAATACAACACAGTGAATGTTCTCTCATGAACTTAGCTTTTTTTTTTTTACGTAACTTCTAACCCCACAAAGTAAGAAATGCTCCCTGGCCTTGGCAGTAACGCCAAGTTACTATTGTTGGTAGTAAGCTAGTTAGCAGGCCATGCTAACATTTGCAGCTTGTGTGAGAGCAGATAAACATACCGTTTTGGCGTCTAGCCCCATGTACATAATTTCAACATATGCAAAACGCTAAAGATTGACAGCTGTGCAGTGCTTAGCTACTGTTGCTAAGCTATGATTGGACAATTGCTGTTTGGATGAGGGGCTTAGCCAAATGTCAATTAGGATAAAGTTCTGTAACATCACAGTTTCAGTTTTTTACTGTATTTTCAGGAAAAATGGTAAAATACTCGTGGCATAATTACCCCTGCAAAGGATTCAGTCACTGTTTAACGGATAGAAATCAGCTTCTGAAATGTTATTGACAAGATATCTGTCCACTGCGACCTTTCACAAATGCCACGTGCTGTCACTCCTCCTGTGTACAAGGCCTCTGTTGTGGCTCTATGCCTCTTACTCGGTACATTCGATTAGAATATCAGCCAGTGCATTTCTTTGTTTTCATCATCAGACAGCATGAGTTGTAGCCAGCATCAGATGAGTAAGCTCTTGTTACTGTTACAGCATCAGATTGTGAGAAACTCTCATGGGGTTATTTTTAGAGTTGGAGCTATATTTGATGTTCAGGAAGTCACTTGCTTTTGCTGAGCTGATGGAAATTTGACCAGTTATTTCTGTAAATATTTTGCTTAAAAATGGGTTGCATTGAATGGAAACTCGATTATAAGAAGAAATACCCTCGGGGCATCACTTCACTGAATTAATACAAACATGAGAGCGCAGCTGGTGTGCTTGAGTTTACTGTAATTTATTACTTTTTATAGACACATTCAGATTTTTTTGAGTTTAATGGTCTTTTATGCTGGATATACGTCACGTCCACATATCTGCGCTTGATCTGTGAGACATTTCCTTTTGGTTCAGTCTTATCATGAAAGGGCACGCTGTGAATAAGCCCTGTTGTTCATCTATGAACAGACTGGCCTGCTGGGGCCCAGTCAGACGTGGTGATTGGTTGGACAGGATATTGATTGACACATTTGGGAGCTCCTGCCCAGCAGCTGTGATCTGTTTTCCAAGGTAGAAAGGCAGGTCACAGGGGGGGTTGGAGGAGGAAATGGAGGGAGTAGAAGGAGAAAGAAGGTGACAGAGAAAGGGACAACTGGCTGGTAGAGAGGAGATGGAGGAGGAGAGAATGACTGCTGCCTATCGATGTTATCGTATACTCTGATTCCAACAATTGATCCCTTTCTCAGTGCCCAGTGATCACAGAGTTCACTACCTCTACACTGCTGTCTGGATCTCCATTATTGGACTTTCATCAATCTTTTTCTCTTTGTTACTTTTTTTGGAGTAAAAATTCATACCTCCCTAGATCAGTTATGGAACTATGCTTTTGCTTTTGATGTCCAGAGCATGTTTAAATATTCAGTTACGGTCATCCTTCTATGCATGATGGTTATAACTGCAGTGACAACCAGGAAACATCTATCTTTCTTTCCCTCTCTCGTTCTCGTGTCTTTATGTGTTCTCTGAAGTGTACTTGGACAGGAAGTGTTTAACAGGGGGGCCGCTGTTGTTCAGGTTCAGGATCACAGCACGCCCACTTGGCCTGCCCTCATTAGACATGGGCCACAGAGCATGGTCAGATCATGCTAAAAGCTTATCTTCACATGCCGGGCCAGTTTAGGGAGCACGCTGGGAATCAGAAAGTAGATGGACAGCGTCTGCACATGATGTACAAATTTTATGATGCACATGTTTAAGTTAGTGGAATGTGAGGAAGACTATCTCGTAGCTGAAAAGGAAGACTTTCGGGAGAAATCTTAGCTGCATGAGGAAGACTTCATTCTCTTCTCAGGTACATTACTCCTCTATATCTCTACATAACAAGTAGTTGTTTGCTGCTATGTTAATGCTTTTGATATCGTATAGAGCACCTTTAACTGCTTGTTTTGTTTTTTATGACCCAGAGCATTAACTGTTTAGCTTCACTCCCAACACTGATCAAACCCATTCTCAACCCATTCACACAAATTATTGACGAGCTGGTGAACATCGTGGAGCATTTAGCAGCTAAAGATCCACCTTCTCCCATTAGGAGTTGGTGGAGACCAAAAATGAGCTAAAAAGGACTTTTTCAAAATAACCTCTATAGTATGATAATATGTCAAGAGACGTGTTTCCATTCACTTATTTTTATGCACATTTTGAGTATCGCATTAGAAATGCTGTATGGAAACGTCAAAATCCAATAAAACTTCCTGAATTACGAAAAAAAAGCTTGCTTGAGGTGGTTTTTGCCTTTCTTGAAAAATGGGATATGGAAACGCTTTTGCTGAATATATTCAGACGTAGCGAACATTTAACTCAAATGACTGATCAGCTGCTTCCGCTGTCGTCATCTTCCCGAATATTCCCATAATGTGCGAATGCTTGTTTACGTCTCCGGACAGCATGAAATTTGAAACAATTGAAACAAATCCCTGAAGACGTCGCTCCATTTTTCTCTCGTAGATAGTTAGATGGCCAAGTCAACTTGTTTTGTTTCCTCTTTGCAACCGCTACTTCTTCTTCTCTGTTTACTGGCAAATTACAGCCATGCGTAGCCTATAGCGCCAACTTCTGACCAAACTACGCTGTAGCCGACAAGCCCAGTTAATTTGCTCCGGACCAGTTGATGGAAACGCGCCAAATTCACATTGATTTTTTTGCGTCATTTCAATTGTTCTTGCTTGAAAGTGACTATAATCTTCACTTTTATATTACTGTTATGGATCACATGACTGTTAGTATGTAAAAGAGGTCGCTCTTATCGATGAAGCCACAGAGAATTATCATCTGGCTCTGCTGCTTATTGTTTGCATTTAAAGTGTGAAAACGTAATATTTTTGATCACACTTACCAAACTCATAGCATCGTTTTCGGCCTCAGCTGGCAGCTGTTTTCAGCTAAAAAGCTCTTTAAAAACAGCAGACAGACACAGGTAGTGGAGACCAAAACAAAGCTAAAAGGAGTGATATTGGACTTATATTTAGATCACCATAAATATACTATAAAGATTTATTCTCTACACAAGAATTCATCACAGAACTAAAATGTTAGATGGAGAGTAAACTACATCATATGTCCCTGTACGCTCCATGAGCTGCAGACGGGGGTCTCATCTGGTTGCCTTGACCACATAAAAGCTGTACAAGGCCTTTTAATTTTCAGTCTATTATGTTTGTGGCAGAAAACCATAACTCTTTGGTAATTGTCCATTATGGGGGGACAGGAGAGAAGGGAGACAGACGCATCTGGTCTCATTCAATAGCCAATCTCTTCTGTGTCAAGCATGAAAACCTCAGACATGTGATTACACACACACACACGTTATCACCATGAACCTCCGTATGATTAAAGGGGTGTGACTTGGCATATTAATACGTTCTTTCCTTTCCATTATTTATGAGCTACATTTAAATAGTTATCTCGATCAAGGGCAGCGATGCAAATGAAGCTGAGGTTACTTTGCATTCTTGTGTCCTTATGGGCAGTATTTTTTATATATATAAAACAGTATCTGTTTTTCACCATTATAGGATGATAAGTGCAGACTCTCCTCTTTTTTCAGTTTTTTTTTTATTTAAGCATTTCATTCATTTCTGCTGCAGCATATCAGGCCTGATTGGGTTAAAATTGAGCTTTTGGGGGGGGCTGTGCAGTTAGATTTGGGTAATACAGTTAGCATGTGAGAAAATACAGTTAGGATGAACTCGCACAGTAGCAGGAAATAGGCAAATAGATAACGCAGTTCATCATAGTAGAAAATGTGTTAAATCATGGGTTGATAGACTGCTTGTCAGGACTGCAGGGAGTTAAATATTAACTGTTACAGCTGGTTAATTTTCATCTCTCTCACTTCCCCATCCACGTACTCCTCTCCCCCCCACCGTTCCTCTCCTCACCATTGATTTACAGTGTTTCCACCCCCCCTCTTTTGGTGTCCCTCCTCTTCCCACTCTCTTCTCCTCCTCCTCCCACCCTGGGGTGACTTTGTCCTTGAGTGCTGGCTAACCTTCAAAACGTTATTATGGAAATGGTTAAAAGTGAATCAACGACTTCACCCTCCTCCCTTTCCTCCTATAGTCTCTCCCACACCTGGTGACTCGGGTTACCAGGGAACCGGTTTGTACAGTGACGAGGCAGGTACTCCACGGGTTTGATGGGTAAATAGAAAGACATGGAGTAACTAGGCGACAGGGAAACTTGCAGCTGAAGAAATGGATGTAATTTCCTTATTGAAGCTGATAAAACTGAGCTGAAGAGACATTCTGAGATGGATAAACATCGCGTGGTTGACAGGACGGGGGAAACCCAGCCGCTCTGGAGACGAGTGCTCGCAGGTACTGTAGGGATTTTTTATTGGTTTAAACAGTCAAGCAGCTCAAAGGCATCACGACAGTTCAGTTTGTTTTGGTTTCATTATTATGAGCATTCGGGTGAACCACTGAGAAAAGAAGGAAGCGCTGGTTTTAACACAGAAGCCCACAGATTCATACAGGTGCTGCCAGACTAGTGGATCACAGTGTGAGTGCAGTCACCTTAAAAAAACACCTCAAGCATGCAGCTTATCTGTTGCGGGGAAACTATGCAGATAATTACTCATGGTGAATCAGACAAAGTCTGTACGACAGGTATGGCAATACATATTTGATGCACTATTGAGTATTTACGGGAACAGGATGGTGTATGTGTGACTGAGTAAGACGTTAAAGTACATCACAGTGCCCATGAAGAAGCTTGATGTGTGATGTGCTTTAAAGGAACTCTATATAAGAATCAGAAATTGCTTGTTAACAGTGACACCTGTGGACGTTAAGTCAACGACAGTCAGCGTTGCGTTTCACATGCTTGGCAGTAATGTTAGCTTAACAAACGAAGGTCTCTCCATGAATCGAATGCCCGGTCGATGTTGATACTAATGTTAACTTTTCCTGCTTCAGCCTCCCAACCGAGGTTAAAAGGAACAGGGGAGACACCGTAGTCTCCTGGGACTGAGTCGATAGCGTTACTCTCTCTGGAGTCTCGTCACTTCACTCAGCCGCTGGGATACAAGACACATTTCTGCACAAAATGCATCTTCCACGGTACATTCACTTGATATTCTCAAAGTTAAACTAACTCTCTTCTGCTCCGCTGTTTAATCGTTTTCTCACATACGCGCTGCCACACTCACTCTCTCTCTCGTGCTTCACCACTCACTTCCCACATGCACACACAATCCCACAACAACATTTGTTGGTGTTAGCGACTCCATTTCTAACCGAACGTTACTACAACTATGGTTGCACGCAGGAGCTGGAAATAAAGGCACTTTGCGAGCACGCTTGACATCACATCTGTTGGATTTTCAGGGAAAAACGGGCCCCTGATTCTTCACCTTTAAAGCAGTCTACAGGCTGATAGAGGTTCTCATTTTTTAGGTTAGGTTACAGTCTGCTCACACATTGGCAATAAAAAAAAGAAAAATGTAGAATATCTTCAGCCTTATATTTTTGGTATGGCGAAGTGTGATGTGTGTATGAATATGTTTTTTTTTTACTATCGGAGCTTGTTGCAGGTGAATATTTCCATTGTAGAGTAATCTTCTATTTCTGCTCTTGCTGGCATCTTGTTCTACTAAATACAGGGCATCCATAATCCATAACACGTTTCTGATGTGAATTACAAAGCATTGTTGAAGAGCAAATGTGAGACACGAGTGACAGTGGGGAGACTACGATGTCATTTTGTGTGTTGACTTGAAGGTCAGACTAGGGTCATAACTCATTTTGATGTTCGACACCGCAGTCGTCTGTCAGCCTTGTTGTGGCTAGGTAGAGAAGGTAAATGTAAACAGAGACAAGGCTGCTATCAATAGCCGAGAGATCGACTCGTGTGATAATAGCTTTGTTTACAACACTTTCGATAAGGAAATGCCACGTAAATGTCACAGCTCATTAACAGTCCTTTGTCTGTTAAGGAGAATTCGCCAATGTGCGTTTCATCAGCCCGTATGTTTACAGCTTTAACAACACAAACCACCAACTTATAATGGTATCAGAATGCTGGCCACCATTTTCTTATGTAACACGCAGGTTGTTTCAGGTGAAGCAAAAGCTGATTGGATTGATGTGAATTTAACTTTTAAATTAGATTTTTATTTTCCCATCATTGGAGGATTTGCCACCTGTTTTGATGCGTGTTTAAAACAGGGTGCGAAGTGGAGGAAGCCCAAAGACATACAGTAGGGTGGCATATATAAGATTATTTTTTCTTAGTTGGCAGGTTGTGTTCAGAAATGTGTCAATACCTTTTATATTCACTTGTGCAGTTTGCGTTCACTCTAACTGACAGTAAGCTGATAAAAACACAGACATCAGTGAAGAAAATCCATGCAGCTTTCTCAGCTCTCTTACAGGATCAATCATTTCACTTAAGACTCCTTTTTCTACCATTACTGTGATAACAAAGTCTATTGTATCCAAAAACTATATTTAGTATGATAAGGAAAAATGCCGCAACATTTGTTCTGATTGGTCAAAAGTCTTGAAATTTAGTACGGACATACTTTAGGCAAATATCTAACAGTACAATTTTGCCATTGTTAGATAACATGTTTACCCATTTGATTTTGTTTTTACACTGCATATATGTGCATATTTTGGTATTCAACTTGTTATGAGTTGATAGGCCCTGTTCAGACCTGGCATTAACATGCATCCTGAGTGATCAGATCACAAGTGGATAATTTTTTTATCATACTATATCTAGTCTTTGGGCACATGGTACTACTGTGTTTTCCTAAAATATAATGGAGTGTATTGCAAAAATTTAAGTCCCGTGTGCCTAAATACTAGATATAGTATGATAAGAAAAACTCACTTTATAGCCAAACGGTTTGACCAATTTTGAAAATGTCTTCACATTTGTGCGTAGCAAAGCCCAGAGAACACTTCCACCAATTAAGAATGTCTGTTGCGGGCACAAATGGTTTTAAAGGGTCAAGAATGGCTGCAGCTCTGAGTTTCATTATCAGTATTCAGACCTTATCGTGAACGGTCTTTCAGGGAACATCCACAATCTTGCAAGACCTACGTCCACTGTGCGTGTTGATATGTGCATGTGATTCTAGCAGTTTCTCTTCTGTGTTTCAGTCAAAGTGTTGGTATGAGTTGAGAGCTCAAGATTATAGAATATGAAAAACAGGAAGTTGACAGACAGGAAGAGGAAGTTTAGGGTCAGGCCAGTAGCTGGACCGGTAAACTCTCCCCATCATATATCATCACTGAAGTAGGTTTACCCCCCCCCCCCCCCACACACACACACACACACACACACACACACACACACACAGGAACATCTCATTCCACCTTTATATCCTTCATGCATGTTATCACTTGCGTTCTGGCCGAGTGTGTGGCTTTCTTTTTCTTCTTTCTTCTTTGTGTTTTTAGTGCTGACATAGTAACACATCCCCCACTTCAGGAAACAATAGGTTTGTGATGACTCTGGTCACATGGGCACGAGTCTGCTGGAGGGGGGTCACAGTTGAGTCAGTGGGTTGTCTCTATTGAGAAGTGTCTGATATGTCCATAACGCTTTTGATAAGCTGCTTACGCGTGTTACATTATATTCTGAATAGGGAACTTATATAACAGATTGAGGTTCAATTTATGGGCTGTAAAGTAAGTTTACGTGTGTGTGTGTGTGTGTGTGTGTGTGTGTGTGTGTGTGTGTGTGTGTGTGTGTGTGTGTGTGTGTGTGTAACAGCAGGCAGGCCTGTCATGAGGAGCCCAGATGGTGGGTGGAGAAAGCCCTCCTTTAATCCCTGAGCCAGGATATTATACCCGCCTTCACACACACACACACACACACATACAAAAGTAATCTGTACCTCCTCTCGACTGTTTGCAAGACCCCACACTGAGTTTGTCCACTTTTCCTTTACGTGGCATTATCCACACTCCATTATGTCGGTCTCAGTTCAGCACTGCTGTGGTGATTTATCCTAACTGACACTGTGCTAAATACTACTGTATATCTATCATTCTGTGAATGATAGTTTGATGTATTAAGGGAAACAATGACGAGTGACGCGTGGACAGTCTACTAAAAGATGAATTCAATGACAATATGTGTGTAGATAGACTTAAATGTCTTAACAACACAAAGAAAAGTTAATGCCTGTAGTGATTTTACAGTTCATTGATGGTTAAGTTTAAATTAATGTTTGATGAATACAAATCATACTTTATTATTTAGCATAAAGTAATCATATATTGTGTTCATTAATAATAGCCTAATTTTTGTTTCTTTTTTATTGGTTTAAAAACAAAACAGCAGTGACTTTACAGGTGGTACAACAATGATGAGAACAGGGGAAAAATACCCAAGAAAAAACTAAGAAAACAAGGTGAAATAAAGAGCTCGACTTGATAGATAAACAGAACAAATTTGTTTTTGAAATATTTCTAATAATAAAATAACTAGGTGTTAATATTAAGGAAGGAATTAAAAAATAAATAAATGAGTAATCTTTGTTTCTAATAATCAAGTTTTTGTAGTATAGAGGCCTATATTTAATGCAAGTCTATTTCCGTCACTATAACCTTCATTGTGACTCTTGTAAATCCCATCTGCGCCGTGTTTACGCCGCATTTTCACAGGTAGCGTGACCTCAGTGAATCCAGTGGAATGCATAATAGTCCTCTGTTAACACTTCTTCTCCTAATATTTGCCCGATGCATATGCAATGAGGAGAGAGGCTCACCTTGCACAAACTCACACAAATTTCAGAGACTCTGTTTCCTGCATTCTGGTGACTTTTAAAGAATGAAAACAGCAAAAATAATAAGTATGCTGCAACAGCAATTTTATGTTAAAGAGGCCTACCTAATTCTCAAGAAAACTGAATAATTCGCCCCTCTGGCATAAACTAATATTCAGCAGTTTTTTTATTCCTTCATTCTTTTTTTGCCCCTGCTTGAGTATTGCTTTCTCTCAGTACTCTCCATTTCCCTCTCCTTCTCTCACTCACTAAAGGCCCTTTCAGACACAATGCAACAACGGCACCACTGCACTCTGAAACACATAATTTCCAATGGCCTGCGCCGCGCCACGATGGCTTTTCTCTGCGTCGAGCAAAACCCCAACTTTGGGTGCTGCACGCTGTGATGTGTCTTAAACCATAGTCGCAAACATCTCTCTTTTGCCGGGAAACAACATTTGGTGTAGCTGTTTTGTCGTTTGGGTGGAAACAGTAGGGTTTATACATGCTGTACAGTGCCAGAAACAGGTTGAGATAATGAAAAGGGAAAAAAAAGGTGTGAAAATCGGGAGAATTGTTATTACCCGGAAGAGGGCAATGAAAAATGGGAGTCTCCTGGGAAAATCGGGAGGGTTGGCAAGTATGATAGGCTGATATATCATCACTATCATCATCAATGTGATGTCATTAGCGGCACATTGAGTTAAAGAACAGTTGAATGAAGTCAGCTCAACTTTAATTTGTAGTATGATTGTAATGCTGTCTTATTGGGCTGTGTGTCATTTGCACATGTTGCTGCATTGATCATCTTCCTGCAGCTTTGATGCTTCATATTAGATCAGACAGCGCACGGGAGAGTGTGTGTGTCTCATTTTAATTGTGTCTGACTTATAAATGTATGTGTGTTTGGGGGGTTTACTAATACTGTACTGTACTATGTGAGCCCATCATTGTTTTTACGAGCGTTGCTATTTTCTCTTTAATCTTTTATGTGCATATTAAACGGCTGTGTTGAAAGAGCGTTGGCTCTCCCTGCAGACTGTGCCCTACATATCACAGACAGACTAATTAGGGTCTCTATCTCCAAGAGGCGGTGCATTCCTTTTCATTCTCTAAACAAACACTAGTCTACTCCTGATCTTGATAAACGCAGCTACCGGCGGAGCGCTTCAAAACTCCTGGCAGCCCCTCTCCGGCTTCATGCATGTCCAGCTATTGGAAATAAGAAATGGTATGGCTCTTATTCCTCCATTCTCATTTTCATCTCCTCTCTCTGTACAACTGAGTTGGTGCTCCTCTTGAATAAAGCATTAGGTAGAAACAGCTTCCTCAGACGCTGGTCGAGTATTAAAAATATCTGCTCGTACTTCTTCTTTTTATAGTGAATTATGTGTTTTGTTGTTGCAGAGAAGAAAGGCAAAGCTGACTGTTTCCAGTCCAAGAACGCTGATGAGGCCTGTGTGGCGGTGAAAATCGAACACTCCAGAGGTAGGCAGCATCACTTTCATCTGCTTTGTTCTTTTAAATGCAGGGGGACAGAAAGCACCTCTGGGTGTTCAGTTGATAGGCGTATGGCTATTCACGTCTCAGGGTGACGGGGTTGTTCATTTGCTGTGGTTTCCTGTCTGTCTGTATTTGCGCTTATGTTGACGCAGTCCTTTATTTTAACCTCTTCTTGATCCTCGTCTTTGTGATGTGTGAGAGGTACAGCGCTGCCACAAGCCCGAATTAAGATCTAGAGCTTTGTCACTTGTCAGTCTTCTGATTCGCACCAGGGGGGCTGCAAGTGTTTGCATTTGACTCCAGTATCCCGGCGAGAGTTTCAAGCCTTGCAGTCCTTTCTAAACTTGAGCAAATGTGGCGAGATCTTCTCCATTTTTACGCAAGTCGGCTGCAGTGAAGTGAACTGTAAGAAAAGGTTGAGGCGATGCAGGAGGATGCTGTGAAGGGCAGTATGAACCCTCCTCCCTGCAGCAGGGGTGTGAAGAAAAGCTGCTGGTCTCTGCTCTATTTTTACATCAAACTGTGTGTGTGTGCGTGCATGCGTGCACATGTGTGTAGCTCACAGTCTGCATCTATATGATGAATGGATGCGTTTCTCCAGCCCCCAGTGTCTTCCTATTTTTCACTTTTTTCTCTCTTTGTGTGTACCGTCTCATTCTCTCCTGTCAGTATCTCTCTATCCTTTCACCCCTCTTCAATCTGTCCGTTTACTCTGTGCTTGTCTATTTTCATCATGCCCTCACTCTTCCTTCCTTCCTGTCTGTTTCAGCCTATTTTTCTTCAGCACTGTCAAATCTTTTTTTCTGCCTTTAGCTCATCCTTGTGAAATAATACCACTGTGTCCAGTTCTCTCTCCAATTCCCAGACTCCGCTTCCCTTTCCTCCATTTCTTTCACCTCCCCACACTCTATCCTCCTTTTCATCGCAACCCCCCCGACCACTTTGTCCCCCTCCCATTGCCTCCTGGTTCAGAGCAGACTGGGGTTCTAATCTCACGCTGGCCCTTGGATTAGAGGATGAGGCAGGGTTAATCTGAAGAAAGTCTGGGTAGTTGAACAGAAACAGCTAATCCCCCATGCCTAGTAGTAATGGTTATCTGTCACCCTGTCTGTCACACACACACAAACACACTGCCAGCATGATGGACACAATGAATAAATGCTTCAGGGGGCCAGACATGTACTGTAACTACACATGCTCTAATCTCATTGAGTGATGTAGGGCACCAGAAATGGTTAGAAATTCACTTGAACATGCACTGAAAGGGTAATTTCCCCATGTTTTTGTGTCAACAATTCTAAAATTTGGTTCAGTATTGAGGGATACCGCTGTAACCGGCAGCCGCGAAATGAGCATGGCAAAAACAAGCACTTTTAGTAGACCTAAATGACGGTGCCAGCTTGCCCCAATAGGATTACATTGCAACCTGTGAGCAGCTGCCGTCTGCAGTGCTCTCCCTCAATACTGGACCAATTTAAAAATTGTTGTCGCTATTTGTCAGTTAGACACAAAAACATAGGCAGATAGAGTCCAGGTTGAAAAATACCAAAGTTACCCATTAGGTAATCTGTTTTTTTCTCAGCTTTCGACAGTACTGTCTGTAACCTCATTTGTTAAACTTAATGTAAAATGACAAACCATGTTTTCTTAAAGGTAGGGTCAGTAATGCTGAGAAACTAGCAAGAGTACATTAGATTTGAAAAATGATCCAACCGAAAAACAAAACTTGGTATTGCCAACTCTTTTCCAATGAAAGTAGCTAACAGCACTAGCTCCAAAAGTCGCTAAAATCTAGCAAGTAAGTCGCCAAGTCGGATGCCTGTCAACACATTTTTCCTGGATGTCCTGTATAATAGACAGTGAAAGGAAGTGTTTGAGTGCAGCCAATGTTTGAGGTCAGAGGTCAGATGGCAGCATCTCTGGTGATGACACCAGTCAATCCTGCCTGTATGAGACTCCAGTGAGACCCTGCCAACAATAAAGGCTGCAGGACTCGGCTGCGTCAAGTATTTATTGGCAGCGACCGATGGTTGCACCACTGAGATGTGAGCATGAGAGTGCAGTTTTAGTCACGTATTGCACAATCATTCAGGGTGTTTTCACCCTGGGATAGATTCATCTTTATAGTGTTTAAAACATACATGCATGCTTCATTCACTTGAAATGTGCCTGAACAAGTCCGCTGCTGTAAGTACAGGTAATATAAAGCAATGGAATTTAGTGAATGGAATTTCTACTGGTCAAACTGGTTTACTGGAATGCCTGTCATTCATTCTAATCCTGCTCTGGGGACACATAACGCACATCAGTGAGTATGTGTTTGACAATATAAATATTATATAGCACACACACACATAGCTTTCACAAACATAAATAGTTCTTGTCCTCTTTCTGTTTGGGCGTTAAATTAAGGCTTCCTGTGCTGGTTTGGTTCGGGGTTTTTTGTAACTGTGTGATGGCTCAACGTTGCTATACAACACTGACTGCATTACAGCAATTATTCAAAAGAGCAAGCGACTCTGAGCTTGACGGTCACCGGAGCAGTTCTGCTCACAGCATAGATAGAGAACATGGAGAATCTAAAGTCACAGTTCCCTTTACTGACTTCTGCAAAAGGTACATCTCGTTCATGTAATAACTAACCTGTTACTTGGATCTTTGTTTCATTTTCGTATGTGTTGATGTAGATTTAAACTCGTGTTGTCATTGGATTTTATCACATGATACTTTTTGCTTGTTTGTGTCGTCGCTCAGTTTGTCGACTGGTTTTTCTCGGTTGTCTTGTTTGTGTGTCTTAAATATTTGCACAGGAAATGCGCCGGAGGAGGAGGAGGAGAAGAAGTTGATAGGACGGAGAGTTTAAGATAATAGATTAGAGGCTTTGGGCTTCAGTTCGATTTCAGCAGGCAGATGAGAGAAGCGGTGTGTGGCGCTCAAGGCTGCTTCACTGTGGCGCTTGTTAATCATTGATCAGACTAATCACACAGAACGAGAAGTGGTGCTGGCTGTTATACAAGCAGATCTGTCCTCTTCTAGTGGTTCACACCAACGTTCTTCTTCTTGTTTGCTTCTTTATGATCAGATTAAAACAACAAGTGAGAGAGGAAGCTGGAGAGTATCTTAGTCATGTTGTATATGCAATAGCTGTAAATGTACTGCCGAGTTAAATTTATCATAAACTCCAAATGTCATGCAGCTGGACTCTCAGTGGGGCTGTTTGTAGATTTGTAACTTTTAAAGGTAAAGTTTTTAAAGGTAAATGTGCAGATGTTGTCCGTTCAGAGTTGTGTGTGGCCAGGTTGGCTTTGTGTGTGTGTGCCTCATGTTGTGTGGCTCTGTACTTTTTTTTTTTTTAAAGAAGCCACTTAAAAAGGGTGTGTGTGTGAGCGAGAGTGAAGGAGGAGTCTCATGCTGCTCCGTGAGTTTCTTGCTGAGCTGAGTCACTCGCCTGGGAAGATTGCTTGGGACCTAAACTTAGTGCTCTTCTGGGACTCACACACACAGCGTGGCTCCTCACTGAGGATGAGATTGTTTTCCTGTCTGTCTCAAACTCCAGGGTGAGTTCATTCACTGACATTTTTAACTTGAACATTCTACTTTCTACAGTTTGATTCCTCTTGGATTGCCTCTCCTGGGTGTGGGCTTCTCTCACTTCTTGTTAGATCTTTGATTTCAGTAACACTTCAGTAAAAGCTAGAACACGCTTGCATGCTCTCATGTTGACTTGTTCTTTTTATCTGCCGATCTACGACAATGTTGCAATGTTACACTCTAACGGGCAGAGCCTTTCATATGATAAATAACCTTCGTATGAAGGCTCAGACAGATCACTGCACTCACATCAATTCTATCCATTTGTACTATAACTATAATGTAACTGTTGTAAGCTGATGTACGGCCAACTGAAGACTGAAGACATTCTGGATATTACTGTTTACTTCAACTCACTCAGATTTCCTCTATCCATCTTCATGCTTTCTGACATTGCTGTAGCTATGTAGAAGCTGCCCAGACGGTCTTTAATATGCCAACCCATTTATTAAGAAGAAGCAGAATTTGTAAAAAGTCCTCTCAGACATTCCTTTTGATATGAATGTGGTGCCTGTGGGGCCACGAGGCGAGCAGACAAAGCCGCAATTTCAAACTGTGTCACACACTCGCTGCTAGTAGGGTGGGGACACACGCACAGACAGGTGTGAGCCTTTTGTTTTGTTGTTTTTTACCTGGAACTCTCACACTGAAATATGAGCACATATTTTGCCGGAGGGGGTTTTGGGTCAGGCAGGCATGTTGGCAGGTGACAACGTTTCGGGGAGGCGGTGATGTCATGAGGTAGAAACGTTCACTGAACATTGAACGTTCACTTCATGGACCCTTTTCACAACAGACATTTTGGCTTGTCAAAGCAGGAAAAACACAGGTGTAAATAATCACACTTACGATGGCTCCATTCCATTAAAGCAGCAGTGGGTAGAAATGGAGCAAATATGATTAAAAAAATTTATTTTTATAAAATTGTCACTATATCCTGACAGTAGTGCATGAGACAGGTGATCTGAAAAAATCACGTTCCTCTGTGTCCTTCGGCGCTCATAATGGCATCTGCGAGATTTCACAGACAACCAATCTGGTTGCTCATCTGATTGGTTGGAATTTGGATTTTTTAAAGCCTGAAAACAGAGCCATGAGGAGGTGCAGACGTGTAGTTTTCTCTCAGAACACTTGAATTACAATATGCTGAAAGGTTATTATGGAATTTTTGCCCAATGATGCCAAAAACATTCTGCCTACTGAAGCGTTAAGTGTCCTTGCAAGCCATGTCAGTGAGTGAGCATGCACAATAGCAGAGCCCTGGAACTGGCTCACCTAAGCAGCCATCATTAATGTTAATAATTCCACCTGTGAATCTCCTGTTTTGGCAAGTCAAAATATCTGCTGTGAAAAGGGTCTATAGTGTCTGACTCCGTGGAGATTAACCGAGTGGCATGCCAGCCCAAAGCCACGAGGACTGCTTTTTGTTTCTGTTATTAAAGGACAAGAAAGTATCTCAGACTTTGCTGCAGGCGTCGGTCTCATGGTGCTGTTTTTAAGTGCATTGTTAAAAAGCTCATGGAGTCAGTTTTTAGCCATATGTGGCTCCAGGGACGGCGATGTTGGTCTGTCCACCACTGTGTTCCACACTGAAATATCTCAACAACTATGGGATGGACTGCTATGCAATTTTGTATACTGCAGGCCATGATTGTACACAATTGTACAAAATGTCATGGCAATCCGTCCAATAGTTATTTTGCTTAGGACCAAAGTGTTTGACCAGCAGACCAACGGACCTTGGCATCCCTGGAGCCAAACTATTTTAGTTGGGATGATTCACTATTTTCGGACATTGTTTTTTTTTGTTGAAGAGGAAGATATTTGTGTCAGAGTGATACATTCCTTCAGCCTCCTTTGCTGGCTTGCCGTAAACTCATTCATCTATTGCTGTGATGTGGCAGAGCTGGAGGGCTAGGGGGTGAAGTGATGCCTTTAATGCTGTAGTACCTCCATAACGGTGGCCACACACACACTCATATGCACATAACACACTGAACTCAGGTAAACCTCAGAAAGTAGATTCTCTTTGAAACCGAAGATGGATCTGGTCTGATGTTTTTGGCGAGCTCTGTCTTACTGATAGACTTACACACTAAGGGAAGATGCTGTTCATGTTTTAGGTAAGCGGAGAGGACGTTTTTGGAATCAAAAGACGCTGGGTGGCATTTCGCACAAGTCGTTCTTTCTCATCTACACCGCTGCCGACACCCGACCTTTACGAGAGTATTTCTCATTTCTCGCACTCGCTGTGCAGTTTTGGATTTATTGAGATAGAGGCAGATGCCTTCGGGCTCCGTCCACTCACAAGTTAAGTAAATGTTGCATCTTCAAATAGGTAACAGGCTAGTTGCCATGGCAGCAATTCTCACCATCCTCCAACAAGGGCAGAGGCAAAAGTCTAATCTCGGTTTGACTTGTCAACTCTGTGTTTCGGTTTCCATGCAAACCAGGTTACCTATGGAGACAGAGTAGCTGTCATACTATCATTTATAAAGACATTAAGTGACATCACATATAGTACCTCCTTGGTGTTATAAATCTAACGGAGTCCTTGTCCAGCACAAGGTCCTCTTTTGTCTCCACATAAACAAGCCTCAGACGACAGATCTGCTTCCCCGTCGCACAGATGGAGGAGGAGAATCAAAGGGTTTCTGCAGGGTGGTGGCTGGCTGCTACTAATTTACATGGCGGTCTGTCACTTGTGCCAAGCCAGCTTTAATGAGAAGATGCCAGAATAAGTGTGTTACCAGGAGCAGCAATTCCTGCTGCCAAGCACTCAACTTCTGAGAAGGGAAGTAGAGTTTATCCTATTTTTACTATTACAGAACTGGCTGCGTTTCATTGCCTTAATGGTTCAGATAAGAGTTTACAGATTGTTGATCTGATCCTAACTCAAAATCATTTTCTAAGCAATTGACAGAAGAATTGGAATGCGGGTCCAGTGGGCAACCTCCGGGTCTGAGAAGTGAAGCCAATGCTGAAGTGCCTTAAACTTGCATTCTTTCTAATAGCCAGCAGGGTGCGGCAACTCTTGTTGCAAAAATAACTCTAATTGTATAGAAGTCTATGGGAAAAGGAGCCTACTTCTCAATTGATTTATTACCTCAGTAAACATTGTTAACATGAGTTCATCAATCGCTAGTTTCACGTCTTCTTCAATACAGCATGACATATAAATTATGGTCCCATTTAGAGTCAAATAGACCATAAAGTAGGGTATGCTTTAGGGCTTGGCTACCTTGTGATTGACAGGTCACTACCACAGCTTTGTCCGGTCTGGGAGTTGTGCGTGTTTTTGTCTTACAACTTTAACCCTTTCACAGTGTGTTTTCAGTTCATGAAAGTTTATTGTAACATTTTGGTCTCCTAAAAATTTCTTATTCAATGTTCAGTTGTAGCTCCACCTCTCGTGTCACTTCTGGTTGCAAAAAAACAAAATGGCAACAGCCAAAAACCAAGATTGCGGCATCAAAAATGCTGAACTCAAGGCTTCAAAACAGCAGTCCACAAACCAATGGGTCACGTTACGGCGACAAAGGCTACTTCTTATATACGGTCTATATGCAGGTCCAAGCCAAATATGTTTGCATTTCTAGACATATCTACTTGTATCTCTATTTACATCTCTCTTTTCTCATCTTGAACGGTAACACTTAAAATACCTGCACATTTTGCTCAGGTTCAAGTGAAAGCCTACAGCACAGAGGTGATTTACAGCTGAGGGACTGGTGTTTGACACAGTTAATAACAATCCTAGGAGACAGAGCCAGGCTGTGGAGAGTGGACCCCCTGCAATCCTCCGGGATAAATGCCGTTATGTGGAGCACAATCTGCAGGCAGAGACTGTTGTTAGCCCTAAACACTATGTATAATATGGTGCATAACTTATTGCTGGATGTTTTCTTATGATCTCTTAATGTGGCCACGAGGGGAAGCCAAGCACATAATCAAGAGAAATTCCTGAGGCCGCCTGCAGAATTGATTGGTAATTTCGGGGCCGTGTTTAGAAAGTCTGCCCTCCTGAACACAGCGTGGGACCGTTTTCCAGTCAGACAGTTGCTAGAGCTGTTGTCTTTAATTACGGTCAGACTGTAAAAATAGAAACTGTGACTATGTGATTCTGTGGTTGTTTTTTTCTCTTTCTGTTTCAGGATTGGTAAGATAAAGATCACTGTAAGGAAAATAAATATGGGGCCCCAAGCACGTAGTAGTAAAATGTCAGTAAACAAACTGCATCTGGAAGGGTAGGGCACATATTTAGTACATATGTTTTTCCCAGTTGTTCATATACTTTATGGCTGCAACTAACAATTATAAAGTGTATTTTCTCCATTTACCGACTAATTATTTGGCCTATTAAAAAAAAAAAGTGAAAAATACCTACAATAAATCTCAATCTTTTAAAGACCAAGCTGACATCTTTGAATAGTCATCTAACAGTCCAGAACCTAAAATCTATCAATTCACTATCACATAAGACAAAGAAAAGCAGCACGAGTGGGAGGCTGGACCTTGGTAATGTTTGGTATTTCTATTAGCTGTAGACTCTTTGTGTTGTTGTTTGAAAAAACTACTTAAACAATTAATAAATTATTAAAAAAGTTTCAGATTACAGTTATCGATTAAAGGAACAGTGTGAAGGATTTGTGTTTTCGTTACCGTAGAATGAGATCTTTATATCAATATGCGGAGCCATGTTTCTACAGTAGCCCAGAACGGACAAACCTAACACTGGCTCTAGATAGGGCCATTTGCGGCCACCTTAGTTCTCCTACATGCTTGACGGACGGGAGAAGTTTCAGTTGGTTGCAATCTGCAACCTCACCGCTAAATGCCGCCAAATCCTACACACTCACACTGCACCTTTAATTGCAGCCGAGTCGCCAGGAAAAAATTTTGGCGTTGGACGTTTCTGCAAACCAGGGATACGTTGAATGGCGACTTTTTTGCATTTGGTCGGAGCGAGCAAGTGACCTAGTTTAAAGAGCAAAAAGAGACACAACGGGCAGGCGGGAGCGGAGGTGGATGGGTCAAACCAACATGACTTTCATCCAGGAGACCGCCGTTCGTGTCCTGTGCATCACGTTACAATCAGCTGTTCGCTTGTGTCCTGTGTTCACAACGTTCTGTGTCATTTTCACTGTACAAATGTAGTAGTTTTAAGCCCAATCATATAGTTCTTTCCTAAACCTAACAATAGTGGTTTTGTGGCATTTTTATGTTTACATTATTATTTGAACACAAACCATGATCTTTTTTTTCTAACCATAACCAAGTAGTTTTGTTGCCTAAGCCTAACTAATCATTTCACAATGTTAACCATAGCGTTGCGTTTCTGCAAGCATGATACGAGGCTGATATGAAACGTATTTTTGGTTCAGAAATGTCGACATTCACCGTATCTGTGGTTTGCAGAAACATCTAATGCCAACATTTTTTCTGGCGACTGGGTTATTAATCGACTAATTGTTTCAGCTCAGATAATCTTTCTTCTAAAAGTACAGATGCTTTTAGTTGGATCTATTTTTAGACATGTCTATCAAGGAATTAAGACCTCTTATCAATGATTTATATTACAGGGATGGAAAATGTCTCTTTCCATATTAGCATCACAGAGTGCCAAGCAGAGGAGGACCAGACTTTTCTGTCCGTGCACTGTAGACTTTGAAAACAGAACAGATACAAATACAAGTAGTCGGAAGTTTTGTTTTTTTGCGGAAGTGTAAGTCTGTGTCCTTTAAGCGCCACTCTACAGCTATTCCACTACATACAATGTTTATCCTTACAAGTTAACCAAGCGCAAAGCTACATCGATTTCTGCATCCAAACCATACATCAGTGCCACTTGTTAAATCACACACACACCAATTTAAGTGACCACCTTAAATGGAAACTAATGGACTAATGCCTTGTAAAATAATGAGAGCGCCTACTGGCTCCTGGCAATGTAGTACCATATATGGAGATTTGCCTAAGTACACACGTTTCACTTGCATGTGTGTGTGTGTGTGTGTGTGTGTGTGTATGTTTTTCTCACATTGTGGGGACATAAATCTGTTTACACAGTCACATTGTGGGGACTCGTCTTCCTTTTGGGGACAAAATGCACGTCCCAATAATGTATATCATTACATTTTAGGGTGAAGACTTGGTTTAAGGTTAGGGTAAGGGTTAGGCCTAGGCAAGTAGCCGTTAACGATAGGGTAAGTCTCCAGGAAATGATTGCAAGTCAATGTAATGTCCTCTAATGTAATGGAAACACGATTGTGTGTGTGTGTGTGTGCTGTGAGGTCAGAGAGAGGTGTCTTCAGGCTACTGTAAACACTACCAGTCTGTGTCTGTCGCTCCATTAAATCAGTCTGTCTGCTCTATCCAAACACTGATGCTGTACCATCTGCAGCCAGCTGGTTGGGTAGAAGCCTCGCCGGAGCTGCTCATCAGCTGGATCATTAGCTGGATAATCAACTGAACTGGCTAACACTCTTTAATATTTACCCCGCAGCTGTTTATCATAAGCATATTTGCAGTAGTGAATATATACAGTATATACAGCCGTGTGTATGAATAAGACGCTGTGATTGTCAGTAGGGATGAGATAATGTATGGGATACACAGTTTGTTTTAGTAAAACCACAGTGATCCCTCAGGCCTTGACATTTCTTTTGAGCTGTTGTGAATTGAATAAAGCATTTGAAGGCTGTGAAAGTTTTCGATGATAATTCACAGCCTTCAAAGTCAAAATTCTAAATTGTAGCACAGAATTCATCAGGATGCCTCGGCTCGGTCTGGGCATCTGTCTGTGTTCATTTAGTACATTTATCCACTTGAACTCCAGTGTTTACAACATTTAATTTGCCACTACAATCCCACTTACTGTAGGTCAATTCAGAAACAACACTGCATATCCATAAGGCTGCAGTATTACATCAACTGGAAAGTTCTAAATAACTTCATACTGTCGTAAAATAGCAAAGTGCTGAACTGCCAGAAAGACAAACATATTCAGAGATAAGAAGTCTGGAATAAAGAAAGGATACAGTTGTGCCTCACTATCATCTGAGATACTATATCCGGTGCTGGTGCCCGTGTATCTAACAATGCACTGTTGTTGTTGTGATATATTGGTATAGCAGTGCTGTCATTTGTGAGTTTGTAATGATAGACATGCCCAAAATATTTGTGGTTAAACCTGCAGTAGGCAGAATGTTGTTGGCATCATTGGGCAAAAATGACATAATAACCTTTCAGCATATTGTAATTCAAGTGTTCTGAGAGATAACTAGACTTCTCCACTTCCTCATGGCTCTGTTTTCAGACGTTGGACAATCGCAGGTCATTTCAGGGAGAGCGTTCCTATCGGCTGTTCATTCAACAGGCAGCTGTAAATCACTCGCAAACTCCGATCAAACTAGGCAGCGCGGATGAAATAAAAATAGACATTACAGTAACAAAATATTGATTTATATTTGATCAGCGCTGCCAAGTTTGACCGTTTGATCGGAGTTTGCGAGTGATTGACAGCTGCTCAGAGACAGCAAGGCTCCAGCTTGACCGTTTTATAAAAATAACTTTTTTTTAATCATATTTGCTCCAGCTTTAAGGGTGCAATTGATAACATTGATAACATTCAGCCACTAGATGTTGCATTCTCCCTGCCCGTTCCATTTCATTTAATTCACAACAAGTGGTTGCCAGTTTGTTGCACAACCTGCATATTATGGTCGAGTGGAGTGAGACTCACAGTGAATATTCACATATTTATAAATATTCATATTCCTTTTATCAGCATTTGGGATTGGTACCGGAGGGAAGCCGAGCGCTTACCGTCAAACTCAGCCATTTATTTGTTTTTGCCACACTGACGACCCAGAGATACCACATGATACCAACATCTTTATACTATTGGCTCACAAGCCTTGTTAGAAGTGGGAACCAAACGTCAGACATTTTCTACGGAGATAAATAAAAAATGAATTTAGGACCCGCCAAACTTTTTAAAATGATTAATTCACAATCGTAATATTTTTATTTTTTTAGGAAAAGCCATACTTTTAAATCGGCACCTTTCTAAAAGTTCTGTGGATGTTTTATTTTTTGCAAATTTTTCGGCTACATAAAAATGTTATCAATGAGACCTTTAAAATGAGTGTTGTTTGGTGTCTGTGTGGTCCTGATTTGAGTCCGACAGGGCCCTGTACTTTGTTATTCACCATCTCTCGCCCCTCATTTCCTGCCACCTCGATACTGCCCTCTGTCTAAGGGAAAAAAATTATGTTGTCAATATTTGCATGAAGCGTTTTTGGCCTATCAAGAGTCTGTCATAATCTGTATCATCACTCTCATTTCATTGACTGTGAACAAGAAATTGTTGTAACGGTCATGCTGACTCTCTCTCTCTCTCTCTGTGTGTCCTTCAGCTCTAGGCAGTAGCCCGGCGTGCGAGGACAGCAACCCACCCAGTGTTCTGGCGTGTCTGAGTCGGGCGGGCGGCGGCGGGTCAACTGACAAGAGCAGGGGAGGGGTCAATGGAAGAAGCTCTAGCTGCAAGCCTCGGCTGCAGTCTAAACCACAAGGTACACAATGACAGCTCACAACGATTCAGCCACAACACTGCAGAGTGGGAGGGCCAGTGGTGAACACAATTGTAGCGATCTATGATTCACATGTGAACGCGGATTGTGACCTTTCTCCTGTTTTGATATTGAGGACTTATATTACATGACTCCACACATGCTCAGGGAAACAGTGAAAACATGAATAGAGTTATGTAAATTAGCCTGGGATCAGTGAACCCTGAGCCTCGTTCCTCTTTTGTTTGAGTTGAGTAAATCATTCTACGCAGATAAGACGAGAGACCGAGCTTCGTTCTTTCTGCTGTTGTAAATCATGCAGGGAATTCGATTCCTAACATGTATGTGAGAAACTGCTCAATTGTTCTACGCTGAGCTGGGCCACTTGTTTGTTACATTTAGGGTTTTTAATACAGTTCAGCCCTGTGTGTGGTGTCAGTTGGGGTAGTTTATACTGCCCCCTGCAGGTCCAAATCAACATTGCAGTGACAGAAAAATACAAAATCATTTGCATCCACCAGCATCCCAAGATAAGTCTCTAATGTTCCAACTTTTCCTCTGCAGTGCCTCCAAAGCCACTACATCTCCAGAGCCCGGTGACGGTGATCACGTCCCCGCTGAGCCACATCCAGAAACCACCACTAAAAAAAACGGGCATGGAGGGAGGAGGAGGAGGAGGAGGAGGAGGAAGAGGGGCTGTGAACCGGGAGAAAGTCAGGGAGAAACACTCTAAAGTGTTAGACCTCATCAGCCGCTTTGAGGAGAACAGGTAGGTCCTCTTTACTCACTGGTGGTGTGTGTGGTTTCCCCTTCACAGACTATAAGGAAGGTATAAAAAAAAGTTTGGGACTGCAGGATTTGTGTGAGGAAATTACTCATTTCATCTGTAATATTATTCAGTGAAAGTTGCTCCTCATTATTGCTCTCACTTGAGAAATTCCGCTGATTCAAAACATGATCACACAGCCTGTGACTGGCACAGCGTTTTGTTTTTTTCTTTTACCATGACAGATCGGTTGAATAACTCCATCTGCGTCACTTAAAATAGCTTTTGTAACAAAACCGACACCTCATTCAGGCTGTCGTAATCACAGTGACGGAAAACTTTGTCTTTCCTAACGTCTGCTATGCCGGTTATTTCAGGGATGAAAAGCAGAAGTCCCTCGATTAAAGTCTTCAGCCTGACTCACTGATAGTAGCCCAGGCGAGAGCCGCAGACAGAAAACAAGCTGAGATTAGCCCGTGCTTCACAAGCCAAGCGTTAGGCAGAGGGATGAAAGGAGATTTGTACAGGCGAGGGAGAACACGGCTCCTCGTTCAGCTGTGGGACGGCAAGCAGTGTTGCGAGGTGAAGCCCGGGAGAACGAGGTAGGATCTCTCTGACTGTCTCAACGTTTAATACCTGTACTTTGATCGTGTTGCCTGTTGGTGATTTAACTACTCTGTTGCTTTTACACAAGCTCTTACCAGCTGAACGAGTATCTACAGGGCATACCAATGTTTTTTTGTGCATCACATCTTGTTTTATTACAAGTCATGTAAGTTTTGATTGTAGCTGCAGCCTCATCTATGCGAGAGAGGCCCATTTAAAGCACAACAATGGTGCCCTTGTCCCAGCTGCTCATACAGTAGAGCCCAAAAATATTCAGCAGTAGCTTTCCCGTTCAGATTTCACTCTCTTCAGTCTGTCGCCTCGTATTCCAACTCATCCCTGGCCTGTCACTGTACCTTTATATACTGTTTTACAAACTCTTACACCTCTGTGTATATATATATATATATATATATATATATATATATACACACATATTTATTATTTCTCTATACATGCTTTCCTGTTTACACCTCTGTGTAGCCTACATATATTACTTCTCACCGTGCATATACATACTGCATCCTGTTTACATTCGGTTTTCCCATCTGAAATACGGTCTTCCACAAAATTACAAATTGACATTACTATTTAATGTTTATATTTAAGCCCTATATTTTAACTGCACTTTTTAATGGGTAACACTTCATTTTACAGGTCTGCAAATGTCATAGTAATTAGGTGATATAGCAGGTAGCCCATTTGAAATTTCTTTGGAATTACTGCCAAATTACCCCAATATTTACCTCATTTATCAAAAAATACTTTATTATAAACATTATATGCTAAAAAAAAGCATATAATTGTTAATATAGGGCCCTTAGGCTTGAGAAGCGGCTGTGTGCTGCTCTTGATCAGATGTGGATAACCAAAACTAATAGAAGACAAAATCTTACCATTGTGTGACTTATTGCCTACACAAATGTAACCTGGTAGCTAATGTCATGATTCAGAGAGTCATTTGCTAATTATTATCTATTTATCAGCAGACATGGAAATAAAGCATATCAATTAACTTTGTATTCTTTTCCTGGAAATGTATTAAATAAATTACCAGCTTTTGGTAAATAGCAGAATATAATTATTAAATAATGTTTATAATAAAGTCATTTTCAATACATTTTGAGGTAAACATTGGGGTAATTTGTCAGTAATTCCTAATTATCACCTTATTATCATGACATTTGCAGACTTGTAAAATGAAGTGTTACCATTTTATGCCTTAGATTATTATTTTGCTTTTACTTTTACTTGTGTGATTTTCCCTTTTATATATAAACATATTTTATGAGCATTGTCGAAGTAACCTGAGACCAAAGCTTTTCATTGCCAAGGACTGCTTTGCTGGAACTGACAAATAAAGAACCTTGAAGATAGAATTACATAACCTAACCAGACTTCCTCCACACCTTTCATCACATTTCCCAGCACTGAAGTGAGGTTAATCAGAGCGATCGGCTGCATCTCTTTCATTCAGACTCTGCGGGGCTGTTGGGGATTAGCCCTCTAGTGGCCTCACAACAGAAAGAAGAGAAAGGCCCCCAGCTTCTGAGAAACAGAATTAGCCTACTAATATACTAATCTGGTTCACATGGCACTTCCTTAAAGGGCCGCCACATGGCAAGTGAAGCTGCTCTTAATACTTGTCTAGTTCAGCCTGTTTTAAAACTCATGTCATGTACCGGAGCACTTACTGTGCTATTTATATGCAAAGAGGAACTGCACCAAAGTGTGTGTGTTTCTCTGAAAACAGTATTAAAGTGTATCTCTGAGCAGCTAATCGTGGTATTACTCAGTCTTCCTCTGAAGTGAATGTATACATGTATGGCTGGTATTGTTTCACCCACTTAGGTGGCCCGACGGCCCAGAAGTGATTCATTTGTGGAGTGTTTCACCAGCCTGTTGTTGTTCCTCTATTTATACATACTTCCTGTTTCTACCGGACAGTGACATTCAGCGCGACGGAGCTAAAACAATCACCTGCTTGGCTGACTTTTTTTTTTTTTTTTTGCACTAGTAAAGGTTAGATCATACAGTATATGTATAGTATAGTCTCTTTCTTTTCTGTTAGAAACGCTGATGTTCTAGTTGTTTTTCCTAGATCTGATTTATTTGTGACCAGCTTTACAGGAGAAGCGAAATCAGCAAAACTCAGCTAAGATACAGTAGCAGCTGTAAGACTGGAGGTCTGGAGGGTTCATTTACAGGGAAACAGCTGGACTGACTGCCGGTACAGGATGTAGAGCAGCTGAATGGTGACATTGTACATGCATGCATGCATGCATGCGTGTGTGTTTTTTGGTGTTAATCTAGCTTCCATTCCTGTGCTGGATTTCAAATTGTCTCATGCAAACTGTTTTTCATTTCATTCATGTTCAAGCTAAGAATGGAAAACGTGTTACAGTACAATATACAGTATAATGTTGGTTCTCCTTGGAAGTAGGACAGCGTCTACCTCTGGGGAATAGCGTAGTGCCTCATTACTGTACCTCCGTTCCGTCTTTGCTCTGCACACACACACACACTTCCTCTGCAGCTCTCTGCAGCCTCGTAAGACAGAAGGAAGTTTGTGCATCTCCACAGTTTTATTTTTAACTCTCACACTCAAGTGCAAAAGCTCTCTGCTTACCGACATATCCCACACTCCCCGATAAACAGGCTTGAGCAGTGTACTGAACAGACTGCTGTAATCTTTCTTCTACTTCTTTTTCCTCAAATGTTTTTTTGTTAGTTAATCTCTTTTTGTGCTCTTGACTGACTTCCTCCTTTTTCCTCTGTTCCCTCCAGCAGCACAGAGAACAAGAGAGACGGCTCGCCGCACAAACAGATCGGCAAGTCGTCCAACGGCAGCCCGGCTCACCGCGCCTACCAGAGGCAGACGGAGACCGACGGGACTCGGGAGAACCACTCCTCCGGGCCGACCTCGCCGCAGGATGACCCCAAACCGGCGGCCAATGGGGTGCTAGCTCAGATGGAGCAGGACAAGGACAAGGACAAGGACGAGGAGGACAACCAGGAGAGGAACAATGAGAGTCTGAGGACAGAGACTGACGGACTGGTAAACGGAGATATGGGGTGCACGGAACAGAGCGGTGATCATTCACCTGAACACACAGAGAGGACTGGTACAGAAAGCCACACTGTGAATGAGGACAGTGGGACTAAAATAGAAAGTGAGCACAGGAATGAAGAAGGGAGCACCGACCAGAAGGTACGTTTACTTTGTTGCACCCAAGTGATCCTTTGTGTTATATATTTACAGCCTGACGGAGCCGTCTGACTCTGCAGTCTCTGATAGACAAACGCTCAGCATTTATTTATGTTCTAGGCTTTCAGCACAATTAAATCATCTGAACTAATTCAACCCCGGGTTACTCTAACACTGTAAGGGTAGAGTTACAAGGGAGTATGTGTGTGTGTGTGTGTGTGTGTGTGTGTGTGTGTGTGTGTGTGTGTGTGTGTCTCAGAGGGGTTATTTTCTGCGAAGGCCGAACAGATGTCCAACGCCTGAGCAGCTGAGCTCGTGCCTCAGCGACCTCCCCCGTGGGAGCCCGCTGTTGTCTACAGATTATAAATATCTCAGGTTCAAAATCATCTCTGTCTTCTCAGTGCTGAAAACAACGGTCTCGATGGTACGGGAGAGGAAGAGCAGTGCTATCATTTGCTCCATAGAGAAATGTTCTTATTTATACTGGTGTTGTTGACTAGAGAGGGAGCTTTGACATGTTGAAACTCAACTTTGGTGATGAACTTCTTTTATTGGACATGAGACATTGCATGTTCACAAGTCAAAACCAAGAGCCAGTCAAGGTATTTGATCAATTCAATCTGGATTATGGCTTTGTTCCAATTATTAGATTTCTGATCAGATCATTTGTTTGTGCTATGTGCTCATGGAGTTCCCCTTTAAAGTAAAAGTATGTGTTCTGCAGACAGATGGTAGTTTAGTCCAGTGGTTCCGGTTGGACCCTTCAATGGGTCACAAGATATACATGAGGGTTCGTGAGATGAATGATGAGGTAGGAAAGAAGATACAACTGCTAGTTCTGCAACACAAAATTAGAGATTTGTTTTTCTAATATTTCCATTTTATGTGAAATATTTAAAACAATTCTTGGGCTCGAGCAGTCGTTTAAATGAAACCATCTGAGAAGTTTCACTCTTTGGTGGAACTGCTAACAACTCATAGACATCTGAAACATGCAGAGGGGCCCCAAGTACGCACTGCTTCTCTCTGAGGGGTCAGGAAGTCACAGATAGGGAACAACTGGTTTCATCTTTAACAATGCATGGTATCGGTTGTATGTTGGTTATTTTTTTAAAAACATTAAAAAAAGATTTGAGCCTTCACCTTGAGAAAAATAAGACTACTGCTGGTTATATATAGTGTGAAATATTCTGCTGCCATGGTCACTGTGGTGGTGAACTGTCCTGGCGTGCGACAAAAAACACACAATTTATATCAGTCTTTGTGTGGGATGTTTTGTTGAGTGAACTTTGAGGCTACAGTTCCTCACACCAATTGGCCTCTCACACAAAGCTCTGTTAGACATTTCTGTGTCTTTGTTTGATTTGGTGCCGTTTCCCTTCTTCCATATTTTCATTTCCTGTTCCGAGAGCTCCTGCTGCACCGCAGCCCGGCCCAACAGCAGCCCAGTGTTAAGGCCACCACACACATCAGTGCTACATGCTGCTGTATGCAGCAACAGTGAAACAGGGTTTAACACAAGGCTCCACTCAAACAGCACCCAAGTCACTGAGGCATTGAAGCTGTAGCAGTACGATAAATGCATGATTTACAGTTAACATTGTCTTATTTAAAGAGGACCTATCATGCTTTTGTTTTTCCCCTTTCCTTTAGTGTGCTATATAGTTTTTTGGTGTGCTATATAGTTTTTTGTGTAAAAGGTCTGCAAAGTTACAAAGCCCACGCCAAAGGGAGTTAGTCTCCCCCACAGAAACACTGCTCCTGAACTGCCTTGTCTGAAGTCCCGCCTTTTCTTCTGTAACGTGGTGATGTCACCAAGTAACACATTTGCATAATACCTGCCTATAGTTTGGCACGCCCTCAAACAAAGCTAGTTCTGAAGAGTTTCCTTTAGTTGACCAATCACAGCAGACTGGGCTTTTTGGTTTCTAGTAGAAACCCAAAATACAAGTATGTACCTGAAAACAAGCATAATGGGTCGTCTTTAAATGCAGGAAATGCATAATGTTGTTCCTCAGCTATTCTCCCTCTAACGGCTGTTTAAAAAGAGTGATTTGTGGGATAGCGAGCTGAAACAAATACATGTGCTTCAGAGAGTTTGTCGCACACTTCTGCATTATTCAGTCACCTCAGTTGAACTCCAGGCGCTGTGTGTAGAAAAGCTTTTAATACCCCATTTTAAAATGCCAATGCCAATTAGTCATCATTAGAGAAGTATTGGACTGAAACGGTCATTATGCAGAATACGGACTGTCTAGCTCAACAGAATAAACTCACTTTCACACGTTATTTTAAGATCGCCACACATGTAAAGACACCTGTTAATGTAACCTCTGTTTTCAGGAGACGAACGAACAGAAGCTGTTCAAGATCGCCAGCGAGCTCTTGCATACAGAGAAGGCCTACGTAGCGCGACTCAACCTGCTGGACCAGGTGAGGAACTCAGTGAATGCTTCTGTTTTTTTGACCATGTGACATAGTAAAGGGTGTACATTACACAGTTCTCTTCACAGTTATTTGCCACTTACCAGTTCTGTGTTGTGGTTTCAGCTATTCTGTGCCAAGCTGATGGAGGAGGCGAATAAAGGAACGTTCCCTGTGGACGTAGTGAAGAACATCTTCTCCAACATCGTCTCCATCCACGCATTTCACAGCCAGTTTCTGCTCCCAGATCTGGAGAAACGCATGGGAGAATGGTGAGCTTTAGCCTGCAGTTAGATGGCAATAAATGCAACAGGGTTCTGTATCAAACTGTAGGTGTCTTCACATCGTCTCTACTGAGACCAACACTGAAGATAAAGCTACTGTTGATGAAGAAAAGGTGAAACTCATGTACACATAAGCAGAGGTGGGACCAAGTCATTGTTTTGCAAGTCAAAAGTAAGTCTCGAGTCTTTGCACTCAAGTCCTTAGTCAAGATTGACAAATCCCTAGTCAAATCCCAAGTCCTAAACTTTGAGTTTTGAGTCCTAAACAGGTCATATCGTGCTCTTCACCAAATATAATGCCGTACGTCTGTAATTTTCAACCCATACAAAAATCCCTAGTCAAGTCCCAAGTCAAGACAGGCAAGTCCCGAGTCAAGTCCGTAGTCAAGATTGACAAGTCCCAAGTCCTAAACAAGTCATAATGTGCTCTTCACCAAATGTAATGCCAATTTGAATCTCTGTCTGAAATTTTTGAACAACACGGAAATTCCCAAGTCAAGTCCTGATTCAAGACAGGCAAGTCCCAAGTCCTAAACTTGAGTTTCGAGTCCTTAACAAGTCATAATGCGCTCTTCACTAAATGTAATGCCATTTGCCTCTCCATTGGTAATTTTCGACCCATACGTTTTGCATACTGCAATTTGTTTTTTGTTGACCACTGTATACTTTTTTTACGCAAAGAAAATTATCTTTGGTAATTTTTTTTCCAACTGGCGCTCAGTAACGTACCTGTTTAGGTGACTTAATCGGCAAGGTCTGGAGTATAGGGACACCCAAGCATCGGACATGAGGTAACCAGAATTAGGGACCGATATTTCCACCAAAAAGGGACTTTATTTTAGATGACCTTCCCCTTTAATATCATCAAATGGTGTATCTCCATTAAATACACAAAACAGAGGGAGATGCTTGACATAAACAGCATTGCACATGCATTTACTCACTTTAATCATAATTATCAACTCAAAGTCAGATCATATTTAAACACAAAAAATAAAATATGTGTGTAAGTGAACAAATACATGGCATTATCAAAGTGCTAAACCTTAAAGAATAACTCACTTTAGACGCACTAGATGAAGACAGGGGAACCGGTCTGGCTGGTAGCAGGGCAAACAGAGTAATGTTCTCCCAAATAACATACTTTTTAATCTTTGGGCTAAGGAGAAAGTATCAAGTATGTGAAGTGTGTCACAAGTGAAGTCACAAGTCATTGGTGAGAAAGTCCAAGTCAACTTGAAAGTCTTTGTTGATTTTGTCAAGTCGAGTCTAAAGTAATCAACTTTGTGACCCGAGTCTGAATCGAGTCCACGTCATGTGACTCGAGTCCACAACTCTGCACATAAGCATGAGGATGATGAAAATTAAATGGTACAACAAATGCAAACTGCCACATTATGGTTAACGAGTTTACCTCCTTCTCTCCCTCCCTGCAGGGCGTCCAAACCTCGCCTCGGAGACATTCTGCAGAAACTCACACCCTTCCTCAAGATGTACGCAGAGTACGTGAAGAATTTCGAAAAGGCCATGGAGCTGCTGAAGCAGTGGATTGATCGTTCGCCTCAATTCAAGGCCATCATTCAGGAGATACAGGTACTGGGAGCCAAAGTCCAGACTGGACAAAACATTGTTTTTCATGCACTGGTCAATTTTGAGATTTTGGGCTATTTTTCTTCCATAACATGTCATCTTTCAGACTAGTGGAAAGAAAATGTCAAAAACATACATTTTGGTGTTTATTTTACTACTTTGTCTATTTGCGTCTGTAGATTTCTCCTAAATTCACCAAAAGTTAGCATCAGATAATGCCTCATTTGCATATTTAAACATACAATTTGAGAAAACCTGTAATACAAAAAAGAAGTGTCTTAATGTAAGTAATCATCTGGGGAAGTTTCATGGTGATATCTATAGTTGAAATTGTTTACCCTATTCACCTGTAGTGTATTGCAAAATGCATGGCATTTTGCAATACATCTTCTCTCAAAATTAGGTTTTTCTTATATTCTGAGCCAGAAATCTCCACTTCAGTAGCATTTACATACACCAAACTCTCCAGGTTCATTCCTATCTATACTCTGAAGGTTTTTACAGAGGGGGTTTTACAATATATCATTCAGAGCCTAATTTATATAACTGATTTTTTTGGACAGAGTCAAGAGGCCTGTGGCAACCTGACGCTTCAGCATCACATGTTGGAGCCCGTGCAGAGAGTCCCTCGCTACGAGATGCTGCTGAAAGACTATCTGAAGAAGCTGCCGCAGGACGACCCTGACCGGCGAGATTCAGAGAGTAAGTCCAAATACTTATAATCCCCTCTCCAAGGTAGGTCTGGGGCGATATGGCCAAAATCTTCTATCGCGATATAGGTAATTTCATATCTCGATAACGATATAAATCATGATATAGCATGTTTTCTAGTAAGTCAATAAATAAATAAATAGTCTATAAATAACCACAGAGCCTGTTTTTGTATACTCTGTGTGAATTAAACACTTGACAAATAAAAAAAACTAGTATTTTCTCATTTAATTAAGAACTTTAGTGCAAAAGGAACATAACGGTTTCAAGTGAAATTATAGAGAAAAAATTAATAAATATTTCTAGCAATACGCAGATTATGTTTACATGATTTAACAGAGTTTGATCAGATTGAATGAGGAATTTGAGTTAGTGTGTGCTTGTTATTATAAATTTAGACAACATAATTGTGTATCACGATATCTCGATATATGATTTCATCACAATACGTTTCCATTGAAAGATGATAAATCATCATGTTGAATTATCCCCCAGCCTACTCCAAGGAGTCATTCTTGTTTTACTACATTTATTATCTTTTTTTTCCAGAATCGTTAGAAATCATCGCCACAGCAGCTACTCACTCCAACAGCGCCATAAGAAAATCTGTAAGTACAGATGTTTTAAATCATTTGCTTTAAGACAGAATCTCTTCAACGTGATAACACCCAACTAAAATCATCCTCATTTAGGAAAATCTGAAGAAACTGATGGAGATATACGAGATGCTGGGTGAGGAGGAGGATATCGTCAACCCCTCCAACGAGTTCATCAAAGAGGGGCACATCTTGAAGCTGGCAGCCAGGAACACCTCGGCCATGGAGCGCTACCTCTTCCTGGTGAGAGAAAAAGCATCCTCTTATCTAATGAGGGGAAACATGCTGAGGCGAGACTTCAGTCTGCACAAGTCAATTGAAACAAGTGAATCATTTCGAGCCGGGAACACCACTGTGTAAGGAGACATCGGGGGCACATGAACAAATCTCTCAATTACTGAGATTGCCAGATGATGCGATTACGCGTCGGGTTTCTTATTAGCTTGAGGCTAAATGTCTCCCATCTGTGTAATTCAGGTAACCTGCAGCGGTTAGGACGGCCCCCTTCGGAAGAAAACCTAAACTAGAATAGCGCTGATGATCCATACTCACTACAAAAACTTTTGTGTTTCCTTTTCTGCCAGTTCAACAACATGCTGTTGTACTGCGTTCCCAAATTCAGCCTGGGAGGGACTAAGTACACGGTGAGGACGCGAATCGGCATCGACGGCATGAAGGTCCTGGAGACGACCAACGAGGACTACCCTCACACCTTCCAGGTGTCTGGGAAGGAGAGGATGCTAGAGCTACAGGCCAGGTATGCAGAATCATCATACGTAACACAACAAGAGGTCATCTTTTTTTGCAAACCCTGTTAAAAAAGTGCAAAAACATCCAAGCCCCTCCCACAGTGAAGTGTATAATTGTATGTAATCTGTACCCTATGCAGTATAATTTCACATATATATGGAAGACCACCTAAATGAGCACACCCAAGTTTCATATTTAGATCCTGTAAATCTCTAAATACCCTTTGACCACAGCTAACTGCTATGTTGGTTTGACTTGTTGTTATAAGCGGAACACATAAAGTTCTGGCTATGCATACATATATACATTTTAATGCTTATTCTGGCTTTATTTTTCTTCTCCCAGCTCGGAGCAGGACAAGGCAGACTGGATTAAGGTACATACAGTACAATCACAATCATTTTATTTTCTTAGTTGATTATATATGTGTGAAGGTAGAATTTGATGTTTGTTTTTGTCCTTCAGGCTTTCCAGCAGACCATTGGGATCTTCCAGCAGAAAAACGAGTCATTCAAGAACGCGCTGAAAGACGTGGAGCAAGTGTCGGTCAGTGTCACGTCAAAGCTGTACACACACACAGTTAAACTGTCACTGTTCTGCACCGTCATACGGAGTATGTTTTTTTTATTTTGATATAGAATGCAGAGCTGGGGAAACGCGCCCCTCGCTGGATCCGCGACAATGAAGTGACGATGTGCATGAAGTGCAGAGAGCCTTTCAATGCTCTGACACGGCGGAGACACCACTGCAGAGCCTGCGGCCTTGTGAGTAACTTTAATGCATAATGCAGATACAGTAGGTGGATGAAAGAGCATCCATAAGGGAAGTTTAGTACAACAGGGAACTTTACACATTCAGAGGTTCAAACGTGTGAGAATGTTAATTTTAAACATCAAGAAATTGTGATGTCAGTAAAATACACACAGTATGCCTGTATTTTTCTACACTGATTACTTTTTTACTAAAGATCCTAAATGTTGATGAGTATAGTCACCTTTGAATGAAACATCTACTCTCTACTGGTTTGACCTAAACATATAGATTTTGGTGCAAAGTTTAACTTTAACAGTTCCCACAAGTGTCCCTATCCAACACCTAAAATAGATTTAGGGGATTAGGATTAATACTGTATGTGTCACTTTGTCAAAAATATTATATTTTTTTAGCTCTGAGACAGTCGTATTCTTTCACCTCTCACCTTTCTGCTACCAATCAATGGTAAAATGCCCCAAAATATGCTTTAAATAGGCTGTATATAAGAATCAGAAATTGTTAACAGTGACACCTGTGGCCGTTAAGTCAACGACAGTCGGCGTTCTGTTGCTCACGCTTGTGCTTGCACTATGTAGATGCGAGCGAGCATCGGTCAAAACAGTGAGGAGACACACACAAGCCTGAACGCGATGGACAGCTAAAACCACAATATCACTATACAGTATAGATGCGGAAGGTCTAATTTTTAGGTTACGTTACAACCTGTTCACACACTGGTAATTAAAAACAATTAAAATATGTTTATACAAAAAACTTATATACAGTCCCTTTTAATAATGAAATAAGTTAATATAATAAAATAACAATAGTGCCCAGTGGCTTAAAATAACTCCTGAATATTCTTAGTAAATTAAATGATGCTTAAAGATGTTAAATAGTAGTGATAGTTTTGGTAAGAGAGTGGTATATTATGATAGGAACTGTGAGATCTTTTCTTCTTTCTTACAGGTGGTGTGCTGGAAATGTTCAGACAATAAGGTGGCGCTTGAATACGATAACAACAAGGTGAACAAAGTCTGCAGAGACTGCTTCTCCATCCTGACTGGAGAACGTGTAGCCGAGGGCAAGAGGAAGGGCATCCTGGAGGTGAAGAGGAAAAACTGATGCATACATAAATACATACTTAAGGAGATGATACTTCATTTTGATATAGCGTTGCTTTATTGATTCTGTGCTAACTTGCGGTCGTCCTCCCCGTGCAGATCGAGGCGGCTCAGTTCACGGGCAACAGCATCATGTGTGGCTTCCTGCAGTACTGTGAGAAGAACAAGCCTTGGCAGAAGGTGTGGGGCGTCATCCCGGAGAAGGAGTGTCTGGTGCTCTATCTCTACGGAGCTCCGCAGGTAAAACGCCAAGAACACCAAGCAAAGATTTGATTACCCATATGAATTTAAAACTCATCCATACAGCTGACATTCTCTTCATCCCTGATTGTTCTCCTCAGGACGTGAAAGCCCAGTGTACGATCCCCCTCCTGGGCTACTTGGTGGACGACAGCGCCCGGCCCACAGACCCCCCGGCCAGCTTCCGCATCTCTCAGTCCAAGTCCATCCACAACTTTGCTGCTGAAACCGAGGAGCTTAAGCAGCGCTGGCTGAAAGTGATTCGAGTGGCGGTGACGGGAGATGTGCCAGAACGTCCTCAGACCAACGGCGGCAGCGCCAATATGATGGATGACAACAACACGCAAGAAGCTGCTGCTGATAGCTCATAAAAGGTGTGTTTTCTACAAGCAAACTGCTGTTGGATTGCTTGTGAAAGACAAGACGTGCAGATGTGCACTGCATGCACAAAACTCAAACGCGCTCTCTCCATGCTGTCCATGAATCTTAAAGACAAGTGGAAAAATCAGTGCTGGATAAGCTGCCTTTTCTTGCCACTCTCCTGTTTCTTCCTGGATTTTCTCATAAACCCACACAAGAACTTCTGCTTCTCTGCTAGAGCTGTGCTGGATTACTAAAGGACATGTCTGGTGCAATCAACACTGGAGCAGAGGGGCCTCAGGACTGATCGACTTCCCTAAAACAGGCACTATTAAGGACAGCTCAAACTCTTCATAGACTCTTAATCTGTGTCAGCTCCTCTTGAGCCAGTGGACTACCACAGACGTACACAGCGCCCTGTACAGGATGTGAATCAAAGCAAACTAAGTCTGCTGGTGCTGTAACTCAACTCCGTGTACCTGTGCAGTATAAATGTTTTTTTTCTTTTCTTTTCAAAAAGGAACAATTGTGTTTTTATGTACAGAAAATCAATCCCAAACTTTTTGTTTTGATAACATAGAAAACATCTAAGTATGATATAAAGTATTTACAGTATTCTGCCTTTCTTTGCTTGAGAAGATGGTCCCAAAACCTGGGGGAAGTGATCATGTGGTTGGAAAATGATTGTGATTGGTCTCATCTCCCTCTCTCATCCCTCAGTGACGATTCATCCTCTGTCTAATGCGAATCAAACTCTGGATGCACGTTAGCTGATCTGTCTGCTTTGCAATTGGTTGCACCTGTCCTGTCGTGGGTTTTCTATGAAGCAAAGGAACTCATTTGCTAATCAAACCAGTTTTAAACATATAGGCAGCTGACCATAGAAGAAATTGATTGCCCTAGAGTTTTTATATCGTAATACGTATTGTGATATCGTACATTTTCCAGAAAAACGGTCAAAATCGAAGCAGCAGATGCTGAGTTATTCCCTATGCTGTGTCTCAATTTGCGTAAGTCTGTACTTACACTCGCTGTTTTGAGTGCACAAGTGTGTTCACACTGATAAGTATGACAAAATCCAGTGCATTATGAGTACCCGGATGGTGTACACCTAACAGTCAATAAGTTGAGTGTGTAACGGTTTGACACTTCTCACCCTCAGCGGTCGCCATCTTGGCTATGTAGGGAAGGGGAGGTTCCAGCAGCGGTTGCAATTGCTCCGATGAACACCGCAATATACAAATGAAAGTTAAGTACCACTAGAGGGTATGACGTATTTTTGTAGGCCAACCAGGAATTTAGCATTGCCCTGTGTTCACTTGACAAAAAGCCAATGGGATTTTTCAATTAGGTTTTGGATTATTGCAGAAAAGAAACTCTTTGACAAACAAACGTTTATGATATTTACACATTTCATTCAGCAAGATGATATTCACAAATTAGCACCACTTTTCAGATTTTTGAAGCGTGAATGTAATCGCCAGAAGTAAAAACATAACATTAGGCTATAAACGAACTACACCACGGTCACATGAATGCAAGTATACACAACGAGGCGGTAAAGGCGGACGAGTCGGCGTGACGACGTTTAGTAGTCTCATTTAGCCACCGCCTTTTTTAAAGACATGTAAAGGCTTGAAAATTCACAAGTCGTATATTTACTGATGTATTTTATATCGTAGAACAAAATGTTAAAATCTCTTCAGCTTGTGTTAACCAGACCTTGTTTCAGGCATCTAACTAAAAACCCATTAAAAAAACCATTGACTTCCAGACAAGGGAACCGAAAGTGCTAAAATGCTAACTCATTTCCTGGTTTCAGGACTCATTCCTGAAGTAATTTTAATTTAGCATGATTTGGTACCACAAACAATAACGCTGGTAGCTAGCTAATTAGCAAACAGCGGCGATAGTCATTTCCGGTGATTGCAGCTGTGTTCGATTTGAGACAACACTGCCCTGTCAAAATTAAAGCACTACGCAAGCAAGTACACAGTGTACTACATGGAAGTGTACTAACAGAAGTATCCAAATTTAGACACAGCACTAGTATAAGCCAAGCTTAAAAACACTGGATTCTACAGTTCCCATAATGCAACTCAACAATGACTTATATTAGGCCTTCCTTGCCAGTTAAATACTCAAGTTTTGTCAGATACTCAAAGTCTCGAGCCTAACTCAAGATAACACTGATGATGTCAGTGATATCATTTTCTCAGGCTTTAGAAAGCTCCCTGCAGAGCCACCGATGTCTTTCTACAACTGCTTCCAGAGCTTCAGTAGTTCTCTCCATGACAAGTAAACTGTACATTGTTCTGTATGCTATGTGTAAAATCAGCGAAGTGCCCCTTTAAAGGTAGAGCTACCTCGGTAGAAACAACATGATAAGGTCATGAATCTCTATGGTCTCACAATCTGTATTGTCATACATCGCCCAACCCTATGGCCCACTGCAATCATGTGTATTCTAATATGGCATAATAACTGATGGATGAGTCATTCATGTGCAAAAGTGAGGGTGAACGGTAAATGTCTGTCTATCTGCAGGACATTCATTCATGCGGAGAGAGATGAACAGGGATGATCAGGTTTATATTTAGATGCAAAAGCGGAACAATCACAGATATAGCAAGCTGGTGCGAGAAATGTAAATGTGTTTTTAATGCTGTAATTAATTTTATTATTTAATGTAATTTATAGAGTATGACAAGCATGATCTGTTTAAAGTAGCACAAATTTGTTTCCCCGACTGTCAACTGAGAAGCGCAGTAGGTAGATCTTATTTTTTTCTTCCCGAGCAGATGTTTCCCACTAACTCAAACGCGTCACCCCGGTTCATCAGTGTGACGGCGACCAGTCATAGCGCTGGATGGACTGTGTTCCCCCTGTGCTCGATGCTGGTGCTCACCTGAGTCTGAACTCTTTCCCCTCTTCAGTATTCAAATAAAAAAACAAGAGCACAAAACTTCCCCGTCTGTAAAATCGGAATGTATATCCAGATTTTTATGTCCTTTCATCCCCTCCCCAAAGGTTTGAGAATCTACGCACTTTACAGTCTTATAAAGTGTACCTTCAAAGAAAATAAAACAAGATTAAATATGATATGCGTGCTCGTTTGTGATGTTGTAATGCTGCTTGAATGACTTGACCTCAAATGTGTTACCATAGCATTTCAAACCAGTTTGACACCTCTGGTCACGACAGTCATTGTGATGCTACTTTCACAGAGAAACGTCTTGTTTTGGTTCCTTGTTTTGCTTCTCCTGATAACAAGTTTTTCACAATGCGTCACCCCAGACATGCACATGAAAACAGGTGACGTCTGTAGTTGTTGTTTGTCAGAACACTGAAGATATATGTGATAAGTGAAGCCCCAAAAAATGGTGTGAAAATGAGAAAGTACCAGCAGGTGTGAGAATGTCACTGGAACAAACAATAGTCGTAAACAGGAAGAACTTTTCTATTCATACACACTGTATAGTCACCTGAGTGCATGTCGGCAGATAGTGACTCCAGTTTTCCACCAATATAAGAAATTACTAGTGTGGTTTAGGTGGTTTGTTTTTTTTAGTTCACACACACACACACACACACACACAAAAGTATTTAACAGATTTAGAAAATGTTTATTTTCACAAAAGAAAGAATAAGAGATAAATCAGACCAAACAAAAGAATATCAAATTATCTTAACAAGTAAAAATGTTGTTCTGCAAGTTACTTTACTCTTTGAGAAACGCTCCTTGCACAGCGCTAGTCAAACATAATTAGGTTTTGTCACACAGAATACACCACGTGCTGTGATGGTGTTAACATCCCACAATATTCAAGAGAGGAGCTGCAACAGGTCAGTAAAAAGGAGTGATGTTACCAGAAAAAGAAACTTGACAGACAGTCGGAATCCTTGGTAGTTTTTCTGGCGTTGCTTGGCAGATGGTTTGGAGTCCATATCAAACTGAATTTGGGTCTTGGACAGTCTTTGTATTCGTGTGTGTGTGTGTGTCTCAGCTTTTGGGCTGTCGGAGCAGGCCGCGGATCCTGCGAACCAGGGCCTGGATGAAGGTGTAGCGGGAGCGGACCTGGCTGTACAAGCCCTCCACCTCTAGGAGCTTCCTCTGCAGCGCCTCTCCGAAACCTGCGGCCATGTCGCTCTTCAGCTGCAGTCACGCAAACAGAAGACAAGACAGAGGGATCAGGAATAATGGAGGTGGTAACACAGACATGTAAACAGACACACGCAACATGATGTTTGTCAGAGCAGCATTCAAAGTGTAAACGGCATTATGCTCATGCCCTCGTGTGCTATTTCTTACCAGGTCTAGGTCTTGCTGGCTGACGCGGGATAATCCGAGGCCACGACCTCCACTTGCCTGCAACCCGCCGAACGAGTCTGAAGAACAGAAATATTTATATTAATTGATTGCAATTAAGCTAAATTCCCTTGATTCCACACCCGAGGTCTAGAAACAATAGCTTTGCAGGTGAGTTTTCCGAACTACAGCCCATTTTCAACCGCAGGAACTTTCCCCCGGAACTGGGAACCTTTTGAGGAACTCATTGCCTTTCGACTGCAGGGACCAGGATCTAAACTTAGGGTCTAAGTTCCGGGGACGTTTTACTTCCAAAAAAGGACCTGGTCAGGCAGTAGTACCTTCTGAAAATACAGGAACTTTTGCAGGGATGACTGTCACTCATGGTGAAACACACACAGTGCCGCTGCTTCAACTGTATCGCTTCATTCATAAAGTAAGGAAGTACCTCTAGTATCAATTTAGGATGATTTTAGGACGAGGGGAGAGCATTTGTCTTTGTTTGATAACATTAAAAGTAAAGTCAGGCTTTGCTGTCGGCTTCCCGACTCATTTAAAAAAAGACAGAGAAAAAGAGAGAGAGAGAGAGAGAGAGAGAGAGAGAGAGAGAGAGAGAGATTGTGCAAGCTAGCTTTAGTTCCTTGAAAAGTAGTCCCGGGACTGATATTACCAGGAATGTCTTGTTGGAAACGCGGCTTTAGCTGGCAAACCGTTATGTCAGGTCTGCTTTAAAAAAGGTGCATGTATTTCTTCTCACCGTCTGTGAGGCGAGATCTATACAAACTGGCTCCAGGCATCAGGGAGTCCTTGGGGTCGGTGGGAGTACAATGCAACAGGTAGTACTCCAGGTGGCGCCACAACACAAACAAACACGTCTCGATAACATCTGAGGAGGAGGCAGGTCAAGGCATTTCACAGCAATTGATTGATTATTAATTCTGGTGAGTTGAAAAGGGGTAAAAAAAAAACTGTAGTCCTGTGACTACAACTGTGCCTGCAAAGGGCCAAAGGATACAGGAGCACAGGCCCAGCAGCTTGGCTCTGTTGTTGATGAGCTGGACCAGTCGTCTCTTGGCCAGCAAGCTCCTCTGAACTGATGAGATTTTTTCCACCCCTCCTGGGCCGGACACCAGGCCTTGGCACAACTACAGAGAAGATGTCTGTGGTTAGAACTGAGAACAATGCATGTTGGAGCCAACAAGGTGCAGAAAATAAAGAACACATTTTATTCATTTGTTTACCTTAACTTCTACTATTAACCATTTATTAAAAAAAATGCTCAATATGTAGAGCAGTGTGGGGGATTGTGAGACAGAGTGAATCAGTGTATTGGTCCATCATTACCTCCTTCAGCTCCTCAGGAGGCAGCTGATCCAGGCTCTGCAGCTTGCCCAAGCTTTGTCTGTGACTCTGGTGGAAGCGGAAGAAATCTGCAGCGCTGTTCTTCAGCAGGTACAGGACCAGACCCAGGGTGGGGGCCCGGGAGTAAGCCACTGATGGCGGAATGGACGAGAGATCTTAAAAAATAAGAGCTGCGGTTCAGTGTCATACTTGTAGAAGTGGATAAAGAGCTGCAGGGAATAAAAAAGCTAATTTGTGGTAAAAGCTAAAAGGGCCTCAAGAGATTCTGGGTTTCTACATTGATCTATCAGCTATCAGATACTGAAAAGGACATATCACCAACGGGAGGGCACTAATACTGTAAAGTAGAAAAGTATGGCTTGAGTCAAACTCCTTTTCCTCTACTTGAGTATGGGCAGAATATCACTGACCTGTGCGTCCTCCGTCCCTGCCAGCTGGCTCGCTGCCTGACGGGCTGAAGAGGCAGATGCTGAATTGGGCCTGGGCTGAGCTCTGCAGCAGCAGGGTTTGGCAGTACTCCATGATGTTAGCACACACCTGGGTACAGAGGACAGCACCACTCAGGTCACTGACAATGCAGAACTGATGAATAATCATTCAAGACTCCACACACATTGTTTCAGTGCCCTTTCCCCCCACTGTCCATTATACTGTTGGAATATGTCATCGCCGGTCTACTCGGTAACTTCTTGCTAGGAAGGCACTATTTAGGAGACAAGCTTATATAAACTACATTACTGAAGTAATTACAAAACACCAAGTAATCACACAGGCACCACCACTCTCACCATATGTCTCTTACTACTTAATTTAGAAAATGCTTTTTGTCCGACCTGCTGCATGGCCACCTCCATCTCCTCTCGTCTTTCTGCTGAGTCTCCGGGTGTAGCAACCTCAGCCTGCTTTAGCAACCTCTCCCGCTCGCTCCCCGCCAGACGGCCGAGCAGGGACAGGCAGAGACGCTAAAAATGAAGAGACGCATTACCAACTGTACAATTCATACATTGGAATGGATGTGCATTTAGCAGGGATACAGAAGACGACAGCATAAACGCATCTAACCTGGAATCTGGTAATGTGACCCTGGAACTCCATAAGAGCAGCACTGTTGACCTCCCCGCCTGTCTCAAGGACACCTGAGAGAACAAGCAGTACATGAACAACGCCATTCACGCAGTCTCTGATATGTGAATATGTGGTTTGCACAATGGAAATAGGAAAAAGAAGAGAGGAATGTTTATTATTGTACCTGGCAGAGCCGTCTTGCTAATGATGCCAGTAAGCAAAGAGAGCTCCTGCAAAGCTCCCATACTGAGCTCCTGGCAGCGCAACAGGGACTGAATGGTGTCGGCATGCACTATCAGCCACTGGAGAACCTACAAACAAACACACACAGAAAAAGAGAAAGAATGTAAGTGAAATGTTTATAAAAATGTAATTTTCACAAACACCATCATGATGTTTATACTATTATGTGCACACACTGAACTCGTTTTCACAGCACTCAGATACAGTACAAATTCAAGTTGACCAAGATGCACTTCATATTCAAATGAGCATTAATCCCTACAAGGGTCTACAGAGTCAGCATTTATAACGTAATGGAATCATCAATAACATAATGACTTTTAGGATTTTCGAGGCTAAAATAATAACACAAAAATCCCCAAAAGATAAGAGTTGTTTTTGTGAAATCCTGCTTACCTGTGCTGCCCCCTGCTGGTGATTCATGGTGGTAGAGGTCAGGATCACCTGGAAGAGCCTCAAGGTCGGTAAGAGAATCTGCCTGTAGCGGTCCATAGGGCTGGGGATGAAGCCTGATGGGTCCCTCATCACCCTGTAGACCACCAGAGAATAGACATAAACTTAGGTAATGCTATGAATTGACACCTTAAAGGGATAGTTCAGGTGTTTTGAAAATGGGGTTGTATGAGGTACTCATCCATAGTCAACCTGGCAACCCCACCCGAACTATCTCTTTAAGAACAAACATCACCTGAACAAGAGTGAAAGAGGCTGAAGCCGGTTAAATGCACTGGAATAAAGCAAATGCTGACTAACTATACTCACTTGCTTGCTTTTAATTGTGTTGCTTTAGTAAAGAATTACAATCTCAATATATAGTACTTATTATTCTTTACACTAATTTGGTAGAAGTCAGATATGATTGAAGCAATTGACTTATTCTGGGGATATTTTATCCAAATCGTTTAATATCACAATTTTATAATAATAAAAACATGTGGCAGTTACTCCAACACTTCTTTTCTTCCCTTTCCACATCCATACCTGTGTGCATCGCTGTCAGGTACCATGTCAAACACCTGACACTCTATCAGCTGTGCCACCAGCCCACAGCGCAGCAGCTCCACAGCTCCCTGACCTGTCTTAGCCACACGAGTCAGCAGAGCCTGAGAACACACAGCAGAGTTTGTACCTTCATAATCCTGTATTGACAGAGGCTTTAGGCAGAGGCTGCTGGTCCTCTGGGGCTTGTGGAGGCAAGATATTGGGAAAGAAACAGCGCAAAACATAGTGTGTCTGTATAAGTGCACATGTGCTCACCATCTTGCTCTCATAGATGTAGAGTGGTTTGAGGAGGGGTGGCTGAGGTGTGAGCAAGCTCTGCAGGGCGACATCATCCTGTCTCAGGCTCTCCACTAGCGACCGCAGGTAACCACTGTTGCAGACGTAAACCAGCCACTGGTTCTGGCGGTCTATGGACAGGATCCGGTCCAGCACCGCCAGAGCCAACATCTGACAGACAGGGAGAGGAGACAAAGCAAGCACAGAGTAAAACAAAGAGCCTGGTCAAAACATATAAATATAGACATTTGTCTCAGCTATTAAGACTGAATTTATCTCATTTATATTTAGTCTCTCAACAGACCTTTGTAATATCACAAGTCTTTTTTAGTCCTTCGTTTCCAAAAACTTAATTTTACTATGTTTTGGAACCCGACTACTCCGTGTTAACATCTTGTCAGTATGAGGCTGAAAATGGCAGAGTAAGTACATGAGTCATATTGCTGTATGAAGCGTATGGTTTGGCTCTTACCCTGCTGATTTCATGGCCGTCACAGGCGTCCCGACACACCACCTCCATGAGAGCCTTGCCATAGCTCTCAATGATAGCGAGGTTCTCTCTCTGCAATTTGGAGAAACCATCTTCAGGAGCTGTGAGACGCTCCCACATCGCCTTCCCTGCTGGAGGGACAGAGGGGGAGATTTTATTATTTCTATTATGATTAAACCTTTATTTAACAAGGTTAACCCCATTGTCATTAGAAAATCTCTTTTCTAAGGGAGCCCAAGCCAAGACAGCAGCAAAAGAGTATTTCAGATAACATACACACAAACGTTAAAAAAAACACATAAAACAAAACACACAGTATCACCTACAGAGTGGTATGCCCAGGAGGACAGACAGAAGGAAACAGATCTAGCTATGGAACCAATTACAAACTCCAATTGAATTAGCCTCCAATCCCTTGACTACATTTTTAAAAGCTCTAATTGGGATCAACCTATCTAGCTGCAAATCTGTCTGCAAGTGGTTCCAGGCTGCAGGGGCAGGGTACATAAAGGCCCATTTCAGTGTGAACCTTAGGGACAGACAGTAACAGGGTGTCATTTGAGCGCAAACAATAATTACTGTATTTAGGGGAGATAAACCCACAAAGATGAACAGACAACATCTGTACATTGTCTCTTTGATATATCACCAGATAAAAGACTTAAAAATTGTCCCTACAGCATTCAGACAACTTCGGTCAACCAATATCAGAAAATATCAATTTGTGAAATAAGAAGTCCATATCATGCTTGATGTAAATAATATCAACTCTGCATATTTCCCAGACTGTCTGTAGTAATGCCTGTGTTGTACCTGTCTGCAGAGTGTCTGGTTCTTCAGGTTTCTGGGCGATTTGAAGGTAGTACAGCAGGGAGCCGTACAAGTGAGCACGCAGACGCTGGTATCCACCTCCTTAAAGTGCAAAAGACAAAAATTATGGGTAAAATATTATAAAATCGATTAATTTACTTATCCTAGCAACATATCACACGTGAGGAATGTGGGTTTATGGCATCACTAACCAGTACAAAGGATGAAGTCCAGCAGCTTGCGGAGAATCAGGTGCAGGGCGGAGTTGGCGATGGAGGCAAAGCCAGAGGATGCTTCTAATCCCGCCCCCTGCTGTTGCTCAGACAGGACTGATTGGCTGAGGTGGGCTGTCAGAGTGAAGACTGCCCCAGCAACAATGGGCATCAGTTCTCCTGCTGCATCCTCAGATAACACCTGAACAACGCACAGCAGTGTTTACATTTAGTGTTATAACCGGGATATTTGAGGTAATTGTAATATCAGCTCTTACAGGAACTAATTAGCATTTTTTGATTGATTCACATGTAATGATGAACACTGAATAAAAGCTATGACACCCTTGACTACAAGTATGGGGTGATTAAAATTGTAACAAGCAACAACCTTTTCAGAAATTACTGCATCCAAAATACAAAAAATTGTCCGTTTGGATATTATTGCTGCACAAATTGTCCCCTCCATGTGACAAACATCCTCACTGACCTTATCATGCAGATCTAGCAGCAGGTCTCTGATGATGAGCTGCCTGTCATCAGCAGGTATGAGATCAGCAGGGCAGGCGGTCAGCAGTGTCTCTACCAGGCTCCTCCAGGACCGCAGCGCATGGCGCTTTGCACTCAAACTCCTACGGACGCGATTGCGTTCCACCACCTGCTGCAGGATGGAGTTCACTTCCTAGAAGAACACAGTCAATCACAGTTCAATCACAGCATTGGTCAAAGGGAGTCATTTCATTTTTATTGTTCCGCTCATGGTAGTGCACAAGAAAAGTGTGATGCACAATCAAAACACAACTCTATTTACACATTCCATGACCAAAAAGGAGCAGGGAGAAGGAAAAAAAATACTTATTTTGCCTGCCCCTTACTCAAAACATAAATAAACAATAGAAACAAATGGTCTGTTGGTTACAGTTACTCAATAACGAATACTTACAGTAACATGAGAAAAAGGAGAATCAAACCATATACAATAATTAAAACTAAGGAAACACATCAAAATTTTAGCTGGAAACCACATTTCAAAAGTTAGACTCCATTGCATGATGGCTTCTCTCTGGTTACTCTGGCCCCACAACATGTTACCAAATTACACAAAAATTAAGTCCCATTAGTTTTAGTTCACTCACCTCCATTAACAGGGGCCTCTGTCCAATGGCTGCCATTCCCTGCAGTGCATTCACCTCAGCGACCAGTACTCTATGTAGCAACTGTAAGAAATTAAAACAAAATATTACACATCAGTGGAAGATCAGACAAAAAAATAGTTGAAAGAACACAACAGAGATGATGAAGTGTTCAACCTGGAAACCCACCTTAACGTTGCACACGGTGTGTCCTTGCTCATTGACGTGCTCACAGTTGGAGATCACCTGCTCTATCTGAGTGCGCTCAAAGAAGTCCAGCTGCAGCAGCTCAGGCATATCCTGACTGAAATCAATGGCGTCCAGCACACTCAGCAACTTCCTGCGCACTGATGGCACCAAACAAGGACAAGATGAGAGTAAAAGTCAAAACCAATCTGGCAAGTCTTAAATGTTGATTGTATTTAGCGAACAATATTTGATTTAAATGTGTTCTACGGTGGCACAAACCTTTAGAGACCGTGTCAAAATGCAGGAACCCGCTGACTGATCTGGTTTCTTCTTCCATTCCTGATTCCCCATCTGCTTAAAAAAAAAAAAGGTTATGAGTTTCTCAGGTTCATGCAATAATGAGCTTTGTTGAGTAGTTACGGGGAGTTTGAGTGTGCATTTGAGGGCGTGTGATCATTACTTTTGTATATTCATCAGAGTATTGTCAGACCTGAGATTTTAAGATCTTTTTCACCAAATAAACAGTAAAAATAAAAGGCCAGAATTCATCAATTTGTTTCAAAAGTGTGTATAAATTGAAATATGTCCTCCAAAAACACTTCAACAACAGATATACCTGTATGTTGAGTGTGTGGCTGATCATCCAACAGGAGGCTGACGAGGCGTTGTGTATGTGAACGCTGGCGGTTCAGTGAGGTCACTCTCAGCTCAATGGCAGCCGTTTTCATGAGCCAAGACATCTGGGAGAGGGCAGCGATCTGATTGCCTGAGGAGAGCAGAAAGTAGAACCGAGGCAATGAAAATAAAACACTTTCATTGTTTTGTCATCAACAAAACACCCACATTCACATTTTATCACTGCTTCTATTTCTTGACTTTGTTTTTTTACATTTATATCTCTGGGACACACTTTTTACATCCATTAATTCCTTTCAGCAGGAATACGAAACAACCACTAATTTCTATTTGTGTTCTGCATTTCCTGCTTTCCTATTTCCTATCACATCTTTGACTTTGTTATTATATATTTTAGGACCACGGAGATCAGCCAGGATCCTGTACTCACTAGGCAGGATGAAGGGTAGGTGTTGCAGGTGAGAGAACAGGAAGTCCTGGCTGGTCCTCAAATAGCGCATGGTGGGTCCTGATGTGTCTGGGCAAGCACACAGCTGGTAGATCACCTGAGAGAGGGAGACAATGACGGAGACACGCAAACAAGAAAAACAAAAATCAGCTCACACACGAATTCCATATATACATTCAACATTCTGGAAAACAATGTACTGAGGACGAAGAGTACCTGGTAGCAGAGCTCAGCCAGGTGTGGGGCCTGCTGTGTGAGTACAGGTCCTGATCTCTTCTCAGTGCCTCTCTGCAGCAGACTCAAGATGGCGTGCAGGCAGCTCCGCGGACATCCCAACACACCTGTAACACACGAATGCACCGTCAACTGAAAGATAACACCGACGTCATCTGATCCCGTTTCCATCCAAACCAGATATTGCTAAAATCACAACAGCCACCAAATCTAATGAGCTGACCTGGGTCCTGGAGGTTGGTGGAGGACACAGGCTTCTTGACTTCATAGCCCAAAAGATACAGGGCCAGATTTGGCGTCCTTAGATCCAAGGAGGTGATGAGCAGGTTCAGCATATGGATCTGGGTTTCATGTCGGATTCTTGCAACCTTCTTTTGTGGATCTGAGTCTGGAAGTTTGGGGGTAATGAAGTAGGTGAGTTTGAGCGTGACAGTTATGATACACATGTTTAGCTTTCACAGTATTAAAACAGGATTTAAACCAAATTCAGAAGAGTTTTTAGGCCGATGAAAAGTGGTCTCTCTCACCATCTCCGTTCTCTGTTCCCTCCTCGGCCTCTTCGTTGTCCAGACACTCCACAAAACCTGCCATAAGCTTCTCACTCACAGACTGGGGGACAGAGACAAAACATTTTATCAACTTCAAACCTGACAAAAGTTAAACTCATCACCACAGTGAACTTACTTACACAGACACACCTCAGTGAATCAAGTAAAAAAACACACCTTTCCTGAAGCCTCTTCCCAAGTCTTTCAGATAGCATTACATTTTGATGTAGATATTATACCGTACATTATTGGTACACTGGTATAATGTAATGCTACATTTTAATTTTTTCTAGGCCTGTCAAAGTTAACGCAATAACGCGTTAACGCAAATTTGTTTTAATGCCACCAAGTTCTTTCATGCAACTTGTGATTTTTAGGTTGTAGATGGCTCAGTTTTAAAGCTAGAGGTGAAGATACTGATATTCACTGGTACACACAAATATGCAGTTAGGAGCAAGTCATAGTCAAGTCAGCACACTGACAGCTGTCGTTGCCTGCTGGGCTCAAGTTTGCCATGTTATGATTTGAGCATATTTTTTATGCTAAATGCAGTAGCTGTGAGGGTTTACGGACAATATTTGTCATTGTTTTGTGATGTAAATTGATTTCCATAATAAATATACACATACATTTGCATAAAACAAGTATATTTGTCCACTCCCATATTAAATACTTGCCAAATCTCCCTTTAAGGTACATTTTGAACAGATAAAAAATGTGCGATTAATTTGCAATTAACTACATGCGATTAAAGGCAATTTAATATTTTAATCAATTGACAGCCCTAGTAATAATACATTTTATAGGACCAAAAACAAATTGCAGTGTTTCTGTTTGACTTAATAAATTTTTTGTAATCTACATTGAAGGGTCTTTATAAAAGGGAGAGTGATTTAATCTATCTAATTAAAATACGTAAATAAGTAATAATGATAATAATAAATATAAAACTACTGAACAATATTGTGGTTTTCTTGTTCTTTTGCTTAATGCTTATCATTTTGTGAAATATCCTGAAGCTTTGAGGGGGAAAAAAACAACTTTTCATTTGTTAAAAGAGATTAGATTTATATACTGTATATACCTGGTCGTGTGTGAAATCTCCCACCAGCCTAGTCTGAATGTTGGGGTAGTTGGCGATACGACGCAGGATCTTGGCACTCTGGAAGGCAGCCTCTGGGTTGGAGCTGCTGTGGTACAGATACCTGCAAGGGACAAACATAGGTCACCAGTAAGTTATACCCATTCTGAACAATTTAAATATATCCTACAATGGCTTCTCATGAGGTTTTACAACATTTCAACTCTACTAACTGGTAAAGCATGGAGAGATACAAGAACATGTTATGCGAGAACAGAACAACCATGGCGTCTATACCACAGTTTGTATTAAAAACCTGGATGCCCTTACCTGGCAATATTGACGATGTGATCTGCCCTCCGAGTTTGAGGACTGACCCCCTGGATGAGCTGTTCCAAGGGGGAAACCAGCATGGAGGCCTGGCTCTCCCTGAGGAGGTCCATGAACATCACCTCCTTCTGCAGAGCCAAGTCCAGCAGGCACAGGCAGCGCAGCACTGCAGACTCCAAGTGCTTCTTACCTGTAGGGGAAGAGTAACAGAGCATGTCGTCAGAACAAACACATACACACACACAACCAATCTACCTTTCTGACAGCAGCTGCATATGTTCTCTCACCAGGAAAGGGTGCATAGGTGTCCAGCTGGCGAACACCTTCCTCCAGCAGGCTGAGGCAGAGCGCCAGCATGGGAGAGTCGTTGAGCAGGTGGAACATGATGCTGTGGCCAGGGGGCTTGTAGGCCGCGACCTGCTCACCCTGCAGCTCCACCATCTCCTGGACAAAGTCTGCCGGCTGGGGCTCGTAGTCCCGCAGCAGCTTGTGGAACACCTCCAGGACGGCATCAGCAACCTCCCACTGAGAGATGGCAGAAATGGAAAAAAAGGAAAACAAATGTATGTGTAGTTCAAAAGAGCATACATGCGCGCTGCAGTTACATGTCTACTCCTTATAGGACACCGGGAGAGCCCTTTACCTTCTCAGCTGGATGGCGATATGCTCTGGTGGGGAAGGGGAGGAACACAGAGTCACGCAAGAAGTTCAGGTAGGGCTGAAAGCCTGGCACGCGTAGCCCCGCCCCTAAATTAATGGGCAGGCTGCTCTCGACCAATGTGCTGATCAGATGACAGAAGCCTCGTGTCAGGGGATACTCCTCACAGCTCGACTCGATCTCATTCAGCTCCACCTGAGAGCAAAAAAATAAATAAATAAATGAAAAAATCTGAAAGTTTGTCGCCCAAATGTGCATCTCCTTACAGGTTATATAACTTTTGAACAGGAAGTTTTTCACTTTGATGAGATATTAAAGTTAATTTTTAGCCTCTAGCTTTTTACTGAAATACGACTGAATCTTATCACTTCCTGTCTGCATTATTTTGCATCACAACAACATATTGGGTCTTAGAAATATTCCCGTTGGGCATCTGTCAAATCTTAAAGCAAACAAATTAAACATTATCCTGGCAGCCAGGATCTAATTGCTGTCTGTACCAACTAATGGACCATCAAATTTGCCTATTTTGAAGTTGAGAGTGACAGAGAATAATTCAAAACTATCCTTCAAATTGGGTTGAGTAGTGAGCATCGCATTCACTAACCACGAAAGACTCACTTCAATTCCAGCTGCCTGCCTCTGTCCTGGGGCTCGCACTGTCTGAAGGATCTGTGGTAAAAGAACATGACGTTAGAACATTTTAAATCTGGTACAAAAATATCTGAGAACACAGCAAACTGCAAAACTCAAAACAATGTCATAACACTACAATAATAAAGTCTTTTAGATAAAGATAAGGGAATAAACCCACCACATGAGAAAGTCTGACAGCCACTCAGTCAGGGCTCTCAACTAACTTTTGTTCACCATCCTCCCGAAACCATCCCCAAATACAACCCAAGCCGTCCCGAAATAAATGTGGACCATCACAAATTTTAAATCTTTGTTTTTCTACATTATCATCAGTTAATCATTCAAAGTGACCGTTGACATAAATCGGACATCAAACGTGATTTGTTTATTTTTGCTCATAAATTTATAATTTATTCAAAACATAGTTGTTGTTTTTTATTTATAACAGTAAATGTATTGGTTTGTTATTTATAATTTGCATGTTTGTTTTGATTTTGATGTTAACAATGCACCCAAGTTAAATTAAAATATATATTTTTATGTGTAAAAAGTAGCATTGGGTCAAAAAATAAGATTTTGCATATGGGCTAGAACCAGCCCTGCTAGCTGGTGTGGGACAGATCGGGGGGCACAGACAATGTGTGTGCGTGTGTGTTTATGATGCCAAGGAGGTTTAATAAAAAATTTATGCTACACAAAACGTAAAATAATTTTCATCGCCTTTCATTCTAACGGGTATTTTTCATTCTCTCGACCGAAAAAATTAATTTTCATCTTCTCGATCGTATTTCTTTCCGGCCCCGGGACAACGAGCACTCAGATATTATGACTGACACTAAATTTAAAGTTTGAAATTTTGTTGTTAGTCTGGTATTATTGGCAAAATAATAGCACTTCACAGACTCGATCCTGAACATCATATAGATATCAATTCAAATGTGAACTTTCAGTAATTGTGTTCATACTTGGCGGACACTCCTTCTTATGAAATCATCAACTAAAATTGTTGTATTTATTTATTAAAAGCTAACCTGTGTGTACTCCAGTGACTGCCAGAGTGAAGCAGCGATCTCTGGAGACTTCCCAAAGGCTGCCAGGCAGTGCAGGACCTCAGCCTTCAGGACGGGAGGAACGCTGCACTGCAGCAACCCTAACATCACTACAACTGGGGTCCACTGGGGATGCTCACACAATGCCAGTCGAGCATTTTCACTCTAGAGGGAAAAAAAACATCCCACACAACACACCCCAATACAGTTAGATAAGAACAATCTCAGCAGCCTGAATGTGTTCGAGTTTTCAATGACACAAGTTGAGTATATAAGAATTTTAAAATAAATTCATCATACAATAATCTAGACCATAAATGTTGTTTTATAATCCAACATAACCAAATATGCCCATCCTTCTAGTGAATCTCGTTCCATACCCATGTAATGATGGTGGTGAGCAACTGCAGGAATGAGGTGAGTCCATCCAGCTCTCTTTGGGTGATGCCCCTCAGAGGTGGGTGGCGGTACTGTGATGCGTCTGGATTTGGAAAGTCTCGCCGCAGGTTCTCATGGTAGAGCATAAGGGAGTGAAAAAAATGTTCCCAAGACACCGGGCTGCCTGAAACTCCCTGGATGTTGTCACCTGCACACATGTACATTAAGTTAGTTGGTATTCATTTAAATATGTATTAAACTAAAGAAACAGGCTTGTGTCTGATGTTTATATCACCTACTGTATATTTGAAGTTAAATTAATTCAATCCAGATTAACACAAAATCCAATGAATTTGTCCTTGCCAAGAGGCCAAACTGCATATCAAATGTTCAACGGTTCAATTTAAGATACCAATTTGAAAATATGTTTATTCTCATTATTATTCTTATCTGCTCTTACTGTGTGTGGCTCCGTTGGTTTTAAGCAGGCTGAAGGAGTAGTGGGCACACTGAGGACCATTGGCGAGCCCTTTCAGCATACGTAGATAGGAGATGTAGAGGGTGGAGGGCAGGAGGTCTCCCATCTGACGCACAAACTTGGACAGAACCACCTGCAACAAAGCATTCGAAAAGAAAAAAACTTTCAACAGAATGCAGTAAATGGTTTGCAAAACCAGCTTCTCTCAAGACTGTCAAAATCCAAGTCATCCAAATGTAGTATTTTGAAAATGTTCTTAACCTTTCTCCGCCTTCTTTATTCTTGGTGTGAGTAGAAACTGAATTGTTTGTGCCACCAGGTTCCAGAAAATGCAGCTCTTACCTGTTTATGTGGCGGCCTTTGCAGAGCCATTCCCAGGTAGGATCCCTGCAGGGATGTGTGTTGGAGAGACTCTGTGGGACACCAGAACTCCAGACCCAACTCCAGCCCAAATGAGTCCTTACTATAAAACTCTCCTATCTGGAAAGACAAAGCAGTAACTAACACTGTTACAAGCTCAAACCCACAGTGTCAGGCCACTGCAGCAATTTTCCTTTAACACTTTTGCTACTGTTTGCTTTTACTGGAAAAGAACAGAATATTATTCTCCTCCTGCTCAGTACCTCTACTTTCGATAACATCAGTTAAATTCTTAAAATGTAAAAGGTGATGTTGATGATGTTGAAATGTGTATGTGTGTATGTGTTTGCAAAAAACACTCACGAGGATCATGAGGTGGTCTAAGTCCTTGCGTAGCGATGATGGAAGCTCGCTGTCCATCTGTAGGGACATGTGCACCAGACGGGCGTCTTCATCAGCGCGGTTACGAAGTTGTTTCACCTTGAAAAACAGCAAAAAGTATAATTTAATCAGTATGCAAAATAACAAAACCACAAACTGATAACTATTCAGAGACAAGCTGACACTACAACATGACATCCATACAAGTCAACCTCTGAAGTATAAACATTGGTAGTGGACACCTCACTGCCATCTCTCACCTTCATTGGCATGAGTGCCAGGAAGTCTGTGATGAGTGAATGGAGGCGGCGGATGTAAAACTCTTCCTGGGCAAAACTCTCACATCCCAGGATGCCCTCCTTCATAAACAGGAAGACATCTCCCAATAGAGCCTGGTCAGCCAGAGCCTCGTCTGCCTCAGTGAACTCAACCAGCGCTGCACAGCACACACATACAAATGTACAACATTTAAATGGCTACTATCTCATATTCCTTCTAAGGGTTTTATTTTAACAGCTAGAAGGCATATTTAATGCATGTCCAAGAAATAATAAGGACCTTACCACATCCCTGCGGTAGCTGAGAAAGGACCCTCAGAGACAGAGCCCAGGCCAGTCGACACACAGCCTGCAGACCTGAAAGCTTCCACGGCTGGCCGTCCATCAGACGGCTGTGCACTGCAGACACATACTGCCTCTCAGTCAGCAACGGCAGTGCCTGGATCAGATCTAGAGGAACACAGAGGCAATCCTTCACTTGCAGTAGAAGAGAAACACTGAAACTAACAGCAATCGTATGCATAGCTACAAGTAGTATGTTTAAGTGGATTTAACCTGCGACTTCAATCAAAGTTGAAATTATACACTTTATATGCATTTAACACGTTCTCACCGTCTCTATCTTCTGTTCCCTGTTCTACGAAGCTGACATCCAAGCAGTAGAGTAGTGCCATGACCAGAGCCAGGTTCACACTGTCCAATGAGCCATCAGCTTGAGCTGTCACTGTCTCCAGGTGGCCAATAAGAGCCAGGGTGTCATCTTTAGACAAAGGAGACTGGCAGGTCCATGAAAACAGGCTGTCTGCCAGGGCCTGTCGACATTCTTTAATGAGATCAGAGACCTAGGGACAAGAGAGGGGGTTAAATGTTGTCTATATTCCATATTTATTCTTCAGTGACAACAGAAGAATAACAGCTGGCTTTGCACTAGTCAAGTATTATTGGAAATGAATATATTGCAAAGATGATTATCTCTGTTTGAAATTAATACAAAAGATCACACCTCTTTCCTGTGCTTCTCATTGCCCAGGCCACGCTCCTTCTGCAGCCGCTCAAACTCACGCGCCACATTTATCTCTGACACCAAGGTTAGGACACGTTTGGTCAAACCCTGGCTCATTAGTTCATCTGTAAAACGTGTCGTCAAAGCCACCAGCTCTCCACTAAGTGAGAAAACAAACAAGAGTACAGGTCAATAACAAGAACACATAGGTACTAAGAAAAACAAAACAATACATACTTAACAATAACATGCTCACCACGTGGACCGTGAAAAGCCATTGCTTGAATGTAATAGTTGTAGATAGCATTATTACCTCAGGTCCAGAGTGAAGGTCTTGCCGTGGCGTGACTGGATGAGTGTGCGCAGGGAGTTGGCCACACAAAGCTTTCCATCCCAGTAGAGCAGCACAGCTACTAGACCGCGTGTCAGACCTGGAAAATGGGGCTGCTGTTGTTCACCTGGAGACAGATAAATATATTAGCATTAATTGTGTGAAATATCAATGTCTTAACTACTGAAAGTCATGCAAGGCTTTGTCTCCAAATCATGGATTTGATCAGGAGGAAAAACCTAAAATAGCCATTATAAACTATGTGAGTGCTGTATCTGTAACACAAAAAAACACATAATACACACTCACCAAATTTACTACATAGCTTCCTTTATAATTTTGCATTATAATTATGTCCACTTTACCTGCTAACAGAAGCTCCAAGGCTGCTAACTCTCCAATATCAAACAAATCGCTGAGGATGAAGGCCTCTGAGAGAAGCTGCTCTGGAAGAAGCCGTGACCCCTGCTGACCTTGGATGGCGATGCCTTCTGTGCTGGCTTTACGCACCTTCTCTCTCTGCTCTGCACTCTTTGGCTGAAAATTAAGAGAAGACCAGATGTTATTAACATAAGAGTCTCAAGACACACTGTATATCAAAAATGAGTCTGTCTGCACCTGGGAAGTTGCAGGACACACAGGAAGAATACTATTGTATCATTCAAATATGAAATGACAAGTCATTAAATGATGTGTTCGTGTTTGCACAGCATCTCACCGGGTTCTTATAGAGTGAGAGAAAGTGCGGTTTATGTTTCTTCAGCTGCAGGTCCAGGAGGTGGACGCTCTCTGGCTGTCTCCTCAACACCGCCCCGTCCACTGTCTCCCACAACTCCTTCAGCGGCCCCCACAGACTGGCACCTGGGTGGGTAAATGGCTTTTCAATGGTCTTGTATCATCAACACACATGCACAGAACCGATTCTCCCACTCCTATTGTGCTAGTTACTTATAACCACACTTGGCATTGGGTGGTATCCCTCGATTTATGCATTTTGTGTATCTCATATATGACACATGACTGATCTGCTGAATCCTGCACTCACACTTGGACTCAAATTTGACAAAAGTCAAATTCTATTCTGCAATTAAAATATATGTTCTTAAAGTGAAAGTGAATAATTGTTCATGCAATAAATAGTATCTCTAATATCTGATGTAAATGACAGGATGTTAGGCTGTGACTTTTGCATTATGTTGACATTGTGAACCTCTAACACACAATGAGTAATAACTAGTACAGATGCTGCTCTATAAACACCAAACAGACTTCTAAAGACTGATGAGAGATGGACATGATTGACAGTAAATGACAGCCCATAATAGTTTTCAATATAAGTGTTTTACTTTTTATGTTAATTGTTGTAGACAAAGCCTCATTATTCAATTATACTTTGTTTATCATTTCTTGGTTATCGTATTACAAAGCCCTAGGATGCCTAGCTGCCACTAAAGCAACATCAACCAGGTCTGTACACTGACTACAGTCACCAGTAAACAAATGACACGGACTCATTGCCCACTGACAGGTGAGTTGTAAACCAGACGCCAGTTTAAGTCTGGACCTTAGCTTATCTGTTACAGGAAGTGTGTCTGAGTAAGACTTGACAGCATGTGATGCCAAATAAGTCTTTGCTTGTTCCAGGTCAGTTTGTTTCTGTTTTGCTTCCCAGTTAAGTAGCTAAACTGGTCTGTTGACTCATTGGACAGGAGTTTAGCCAGAGTATAAGTCATATGGCATTTAGTGTGAAGACGTGTTGACGCCTACGTTAGTTGTAAACGTGTTAGTTGCTGAACCAACACTAGCTGACCTCACTAACGTTGACTAGCGGGCTAGGCTAAGCTAGCCTAGCTAGTCTGGATGTGAGTGACCATGTGGTCAAAACATGACATGGGACGAAACTGGCGTTAAAAGGCGAACATTTACGTGCTTATCTGTGAAAATGAATAGCAACTGCTAGAAATAAACACAGTTAAGCTACTAAGTGAGACAGATATAGTCCATACCTGAGTTTACCGCCATCTGCGCCGCCATGCTACCTCACTGATCACACAGGCGCTGCTCCGTGCCGGCGCCTGTGTGGAATATAACATGATCAATTCTATAAACATACTTTGATAACATTTTGCTCAAATAACAATGTACCAGTTCTACTTCAATGTGAATGTTGGGTAATTAGATCTGTCAAAATGTTTTAAATATTGCTGTAAATCTGTATAATCCCTTCAGGCGGGGTCCTCGGGCCGTTGGAGCCGTCTGTTGTCTAGGCGACTAGCTGGATGGGAGTTATAGTTCACTAACACAAATTAGCTCAAAAAAGTAATTTAATTGGGATTCCGGAAGATTAAATGAATTCCTTTCTCTTTGAAATATTATATTATATATAAAGAAATACTCGTGTTGCTTTGAATAGCGTTAAAATGAACCACAAGAAGTGGCCTCAACATTGGTTCCGCCCTGTGTTGGTGTCCGGACTGTTTTGACTGCTACACCACCATGTCCATGATGCTCTGCTAGTTGTGGATCTGTGACCGCTGGGAGGAAGATGTGTCATTCACGAGTATAGATGAATGTAAAGGTAAATGTAGCACCTGTAGTTAAGACAGAGGGTTAATTGAGACCATGGCTCGAGTAGTGAGAGTCTTCCGGACTCTGCGGAACCACTGGAAGAAGTCCACAGCTGCTGTGTGCGTCCTGTCCTACGGAGGCTACTGGCTGTATGGTAAACACTGGTGAGTGTCTCAGGTTATCTCCTCTGACTAGATTAGAGAGTATACAGTCCTGTTCGTGTGTCTTACAGTGTGTGTCTTGTGTCTTATCAGTGACAGTGTCCTGCGGAGAGAGGCTTGTCTAGAGGCCAGGGTAAGACATCACTTGTTTTTGCACATAAAATCACAATTTAAGTGTTTATCGTCCTAATCATCATCATTTCAATTAAAATTGCTTTATTGATCATGACTGTCAGGTGAACAATATTGCCAAAGCGTCAATTCACTAATAAATAAAAATAACAAACTAAAAGCAAAAACATATATATACATATATACTGGAAAAACAAAGTTTGGAAACTTGTGTTTGGTGGATTATTTCTCTGTTGTTACAATGCTAATGGTCATTGTATTTTACATCGTTGGAAAGCCTGTTTATTTACCTTCGCAATGATGTCCAACTTGTGAGGATCATGCATTTGTGGGATGAGCAGCACAGCTGATTATGTGGGGAGCGCCCAAGAAAAATTTGCCAAAATGCTCTTCCAATGATTCTCACAAGTTGGACATCATTGGAAGAAAACAATAAAGAAGTAATTAATGTTTGTTGTGTCAATAAAACAAACAAACAAATAAAAAACAATTAATAACCATATATTGCAATATCAAAGGATAAATGTAAAAAGATGAGTAAATAAAAGGCAGATTGTGAGTTACATCTATTATGTGTTCTCTCTGTTAGGAATTTGGGCGTCAACAGATAGCCCCACAGGAGCGTCTAAGGAAAGCAACAGTGATCTTGAATCCAGCAGCTTGCAGTGGGTAAGAAAGACTCTCAGTCTCAAAACCTCTCACTAACAGGTTTGTCTGGACTTCTCAGAGTATCTCCAACTTCCTCTCTCAATCTTCCACCAGGAAAGCCAACAACCTGTTTGAAAAGAATGCTGCTCCTATTTTACACCTGGCTGGTGTGGATTTTACAATAGTAAAGGTAAGTCCCTTAGAATCCACCAGTGCTATTTAGTGGCTCTAGTAGTGATCTTATTGTGTGACACCATGTTTATATATCACCTGTTCCTCTACAGACAGATTATGAAGGCCAGGCAAAAAAACTGATTGAGCTCATGGAACAGACGGACGCGCTGATCGTGGCCGGAGGGGATGGCACCTTGCAGGAAGTCGTCACAGGTTTACTGCGAAGGCCAGATCAAGTAGGTGTCACACAGATATTTGGTTTAGGGTTAATTGCAGACGAGATGAGGACAAATTAATCCACATTTTTTCTTTTAATGATGGTCACTGATGGATGTTTCATGACTACAGGATACAATCTGTAACACACCGATTGGATTCATTCCACTGGGCTCTCACAATTCCCTGAGTCCAAGTCTTCACCTCCTCAGTGACAACAAGGTCAAGTAAGTATCTCTTCAATATCATACTGAAAGATCCAGATTTTATCATAACACAGTCTCCTAACCTGTGATAACCCCTGTACTTGATGTGTCTCCCCAAAGAAATATATGTGTATGGGTATGGTTTGCATTTCCTCATAAGTAACTTAAGCCCATTTTTCCGCCTTGTAAATTTTCCAGAGACATTACGTCAGCAACTCTGTCCATTCTGAAAGGAGAAACTGTACCTCTGGATGTGCTGCAAATCAAAGTGAGAAACTGGTTCTATTTAATCCACAAAGCCTCAAAGTTATGGACATAGTATTTGTCTTGAATGCAGATACTTGCTTATGTCAGCGTTTGTTTTTTGGTCAAATTAACAGATGATTTAAGAATATATATAATTTCACACTTCATAATAAACCTCTCTTCATCAAAAAGGATAATGAAGTTGAATTGTCATGTAGGATTGTTTTGTTTTTGCAAAACAGTGAGATATCTGTGTGTGTGTGTGTGTGTGTGTGTGTGTGTTTCCAGGGGGAGAAAGAGCAGCCAGTCTTCGCCCTGATGGGACTACGTTGGGGTGCTTTTAGAGATGTGGCTGCAACAATCAGCAAGTAAGAAGATTACACAGTTGGTCACTCAGATTATTATAACCATGACATAATTCCCCATACAAAAGCATAATTGACCATATTTCCCCCATAGATATTGGTACCTTGGACCACTAAAGACAAGTGCAGCACACTGGTTTAGTACTCTACGGGTAAGGCTGTATTTTATTTGATTAACATGCTTGAGTTAGAACAGTATATTCAACCAGTTTTGTCCTTTTATAAAATACAATATGATATTGGAAAGCCATGTCAACTACTGCCAATGTGATAGAGATTCCTTCCTGGTATGAAAAACATCTTTTATGCATGTTTTTCTGATGTCATGAGGTTATTGCTGTATTTCATGTCTCTCCCCCTGTTTCCTCGTCACCCATGACTGTTATACTGTAATTCTGTGGCTGCTGCTGATGTATTTTAATCTTACGCTGTTGTAAAATCTCTCAGGAGTGGCCTCTGGTCCGGGAAGTCTCGGTGTCCTACCTGGATCCCAGCCTCCGGCCCCCTGACCAGCTCCCTCAGAAGCCCCCCAGACCCAGCCTGCTCTACCGCATCATGCTCAGGCTGAAAAACCGCTGGAGCCCTCCTGTCGAAGGTAGCGTTGTGTTGATACTTGGATCACAGCATGACACCAACAGTAAAAGGCAGTGAGTTGTATTTTTGGTTTGTGTGTGTGTTTGCTCAGAGCCTCCTAAAGTGGAAGAGCCAGAGCAGTGGAAGGAGGAGCAGCTGTCTACATTGGAGCTGTTTATTCAAACGCACAACAAAAACCCAGTGGAGAGGGTCAGTCCAAAAATAATTGCATTTTTAAAACCTTGTACCTGTTCTCATCAAATCCTGAGCACTTGAGTGCTGACATTATCCAATTAAAGCCCATCTGCCCTGTTCCTCTTTTTAAAAAAAATAAAATAATAATTTGTTTATGTTTATTTGAACTTGCAGCGCATAAATGACTCCCTGATGATCTGTGCAGAACCAGACAACTTCACAGTGGGCGAGTACATCACTGTCGGGTTAGTAGATTCAGTTCTTTATCGGTCTACTCTGCTGAAAACGGGCATTATAAATGATATAAAAGTTCATGTTTAAGTAAAGTCAAGTAAAAGAATGTAAATGTTCTTCATTACAGAAAGAAAAAAGAAGAGGACCCCACTGTGTTCACTAAAGACTCCACAAAACTGGAAGCCAGCGCTTGCCTGCTGCAGCTGCCAGAGGTCAGAAACCCCTTTAAGTGGTTTAATCCTATTTCATTGTCACTTACAAACTATTTTAGCAATGTGCTAATATAAGTCGGTTTAGTCTAAAGCTCAGTATTTTAGTTTTTGTGGTGACATTTAACTTTACGTCCTGACCCCGCAGGGTACCGCCGGCTTCTACAACATCGACAACGAGGAATACGAGGCCATGCCCGTAGAGGTAAGGCTGTTGCCACGGAAACTACGCTTCTACATCAGTGCAGAGCGAAGAGAGCAGCTCCTCGCACAGATGCAGTGATGAAAAAAAAACACTGAACCGGAAAGAAGACGAGAACAGCGAGAGAAAAACTGATTTCAAGAGAAACGCAAAAACAAAGAGCCAGATGCAATGAGACTCTGAGGTCATTTTGAAAACAGATGTCTGCTTCGCCGGCAGTTTTAAATGCTGATGAGGTTCTGATGGATTATTTTACTACATGTAAAAATGGATAGAATATTCAGTTGAACAATTAGGAGGATTACATTACATGCTGTTGTATATTAAAGGACCAAGGCTTTGTTTCTTTAAGCCAGTAACCCGGGTACAGGTTGTCTTACAAGCTGACTTTATGTTTACTGAATGGTTTACTATTGCCATCACATTTGAACTTGGTCAATAAAAATAATGTCTGTCCAATTCAACACAGTTTTTTTCTTTACCAGTTTGATATTTAGTATGTAAGAATTTAGCAGAAGCCTGGCTTAGATAAAGAGTGTGGTGTTGTTCAGAAGAGTATGGATGGGTTGAAGGTATATAGATGAATGAATATAGAAGAATAAAAGGATGCTGCAGCATTCTGAATGTGTTGCAAATGCCCAAGATCTTGGACCAGGAGTTTGGCAGACTCCTTGGTGAGGCTGGGTGTGATCCGACAGATGGTGCAGACAGCAAATCTGCAGGATTAAGCTAGTGGCAGCATCACAGGCCTGTTATCATATTTATTTGTTCAGGAAAACACAAAGGAAAGCTCTTCGTTTTATTTTGGTTGTGTTAACTGTGGTGGAAAAACTTGTAGGGGAATGGCAGTGGCTGAATAAGTACATTTACACAAGTACAATTCTGGGGTACTTGTACTTTACAAGTACAATTGAACTACATTTTAGGGGGAAATGTACTTTTTACTCCACTACATTTATTTGACAGCTTTACCTTTAATTACTTAGTAACTAGTACTTTGTATATTAAAGGTGCTATTGATAACATTCAGCCACTAGATGTCGCATTCTCCCTCCCACGTTCCATTGCATTTGCTTCACAACAAGTCGTTGCCAGGCACTTACCGTCAATCTCAGCTATCTATCTGTTTTTCCAAACTAACTGACAACCCAGAGATACCACGTGATACCAACGTTGTTTAACTATTGGCTCCCAAGCCTTGTTAGAAGTGGGAATCAAATGTCAGATATCTTCCACAGATATAAACAAAACATTCAACATTCAGCAACAGCCAGACCGTAGAACGTCGGGATTGACCAATCACAATTGAGTATTCAACAGAGCTGTGTAATAAAGTAAGTTCATTTATAAAAATAAAAAAAAGACCAGCTCATTTAATAAACTGACTCACTTTATTAAAATTGAGGATTTTGTTCGAGGATTTGTAATTGTTTTTAGAGTGGTGATGTCAGGAAATATGGGGGAGATTACATAATAAAATATATAATATAACACTTTGCATAAGAACTTTCACTTTTAATACTGTAATTATATTTTGCTGTTCTTTTAATAGTTACTATTTTAAATGCAATTGACTTTTATTTGTAACATTTGACACTCTTGTATTACTGCTTATACTTAAAGGATCTAAAAATAAATTGCATCACAGGAATGTCGAGGGAAGATGAGAACCTCTGATCATGCTGGAAAGTTGTTTTGCGTCTTGCAAAGTGATGAAAGCAGTGATCCGGTTGAGCGAGGGAAGAGAGAGGTGTAGGTAGAGTGGGATTATGAAGGAAGGAAATAGAGGAAACTAGTTATGCAAGAGGATTAGATAACACCTAAACTGTATCAATGTTTTATTGTTTTACAATGGCAGTACAGTGAAATGAACAGTTGCTCATGCTATTGACTTCATGTGCACATTACATTACTGACATCTCTTACAGTGTTTCACTTTAGTAAAGGTGAAGACTTATTTGTTATTAGGTGAATACTCTTGATTTACAATCAAGAGGGAAACAGTGAACACGACTTGGATGTGTTGCTGCACGTGTGCAATACTTTTGCTGTCTTTGACATTCAGTAGAGGGTGACACGCTGTACAAATGACTGGTTTAGCTAATGCTGGTCTGTGAACGACTCCACAAAGAAGGCATTTTATACAGTGGTGTGTGTTGTGTACATTCCCTTTTACATTTAACATACACCTGTAAAGCAAACGCCGTCAGAGGCAAGAGTATACGTCTGATGACGAGTAAATAGACCAGTCAGAGTCAACAGGTTTCACTGGATACGGTGAGGTCGTTCAGAAAACAAATGTACTACTTAATCTGTCAGCAAATACTGTGACGTACATACAGTAATACAGTCACTTTGCTGTTGTAAGTTTGAGAAAATCACATTTCCTTAAGGCCCCATTTAAACAACAAAGCTTAAAGGGACAGTGTGTAACATTTTGGGGTCTGTATTAGCAGAAATGGAATATAATATTGATAACTATGTTATCATTAGAGTATAATCACCTCAAACTAAGAATTGTTGTGTTTTCGTTAGCTTAGAATGAGCCCTTCATATCTACATATGTTGCTCCGCCATGTTTCTAGAGTAGCCCAGAACGGACAAACCAAACACAGCCTTTCACGTTTTTATGTTACCTGAAGGCCACACGCTTGTGGCCGACAAGCTTGTGAAACTGCAGTAATGTGAGCTGCAGAGTGCGAAACCGTGGTACCGCCAGCTGCCATCTGACTTCTGGTGCTCCGAAAGTAGTGTTATTATGGTATGGTGGCCTCTTAGCGAGGCGAACGGCATTACCACGGTTTTGCACTCAGCAGCTCACGTTACCGCAGTCTTGGAAAGGGAGGAGTATTCAGTTGGTTGCAATCTGCAACCACAATACTAGATGCCGCCAAATCCTGCACACTGTACCTTTAAGTGTCCTTCTCTTTCAAATACAATACTTGGTGCACTTTTTAAAACATTTTTAACCAACCCAGAAAACGTCTTGAGGGGTCAAGTCAAAGGACAGACCATCAGCATTTCGCAACCTGGGGATCAGCCCCCGAAAGATCATTTTTGGAATGTGATAATGGAATAAAAACGAATATTTGTAGACTCATGACATGTTTAAAAATTACTTGGTGTTTTAGCTTGCATCAGGGAGGGGGGAGGGGGGTGGCAAGAGAAGGCTGAAAACCACCAACTCCAAATTTATACGAGACATCAGCCTCGTGTGTTCCAACATGGAACAAATTATCACTCCGATTGGCAACGTGATGGATTAAATGAACCAGTCTGCCAGAATCATTCAAAAGACACAGTTGGCCCATCTCAGGAGCTGGATTCACTCAATGGGACTGGGATGAAAAGACTGAGAGAAACCCTCAGCTGGAACAGATGGGAGGGGGGTGGGGTGGGGGAGGTTCTGCCCAGACCTCACTGTGACAGCAGATCTCCAAAAACACAAAGAGATCTTTGTGAGGGGAACAGACAAGCTAAGAGGATCTCTTTGAAGCTGATCATCATGTAAACTATAAAAGGGCTCCATCAAGGACTCTTGGCTCAACACCACCACAGAACATATAATGGCCTGTATACAGTGCAACACACATACAAAGCTCCTTCACTCCATTACCACTTGCTGGCTCCGACTGTAAGTCATAAACATAGCATAAAAAAGGTACAGTTAAGCATGATCACTGTGTGTGTGCATCAGGAAATAGTCCAGTGTTGGACAGGGTGCAGCATTCATGATAAGTTAGTGTTATAGAGTCACATTCATTGGCAATTCAAGAGCCCCAGCTTAAGATAAAACATGTAACACAACGAAAAGGTTTCCAGATCGCCTCCATCACTTTGGCTGTGATCGAACACAGAGACACATTAACATCATGTTGAAGGTGCATAAAAGGTGAGCATACAGCTTTTCCCTTCTTATTCTGAGAGCCAGCTTCATAATAACTAACCATCACCATTATAAAAAGAGGATAACAAACATCCTCGCCGCTCACTTTCATTTGTGAAAGAAATAGTAAAAACTGGAAAAACGCATATACATGGAGAAGGCAGATTCAACCTAACACAGACTCCTATTGCTTCCTTTTTGAAAGGCAAATAAAGCATACGATTTACTAAAACATAGTCATCCAAGCATGTTATTACAGCGGGATGAATTTGTTGCGCATCATGACGCCTAGAATCTTCTATAAAATCTTTTTGAAGCACACAAATTCATTTTCCAGCAGTAAAACCTACCCCATAGAATGTGAGTCTTTTCTCCAGCCGAACCGTTAAGTGGACACCAAAGCTGCAGGACTGCGAGTGTTTCAATGACTTCTTCATTGTGAAGGGTGCAGTGGAGAACGACCGATCATCCTGCTGTGATGACCAGACCTGACCATACTTTTTTATCCAGTGCTTCAGCCCTGGCCACATCAGCCGGAATCAAAATCAAACAAGCGCACACAAGCAAACAAGTACTTCTGACAACAAACAGCACTGAGTGACATAAGATGTGAATGGCTCAAAGACCACGCAGCTGCCAAGCGGTACTGTCTGCAAGGCAGGCTTTTATCAACCACTTTGGACCAGTGCACCAAGTGTCCTCATCATCCACGCTGTTTGGAAAACAGTCTCCACAGGTCAGATGAGGCACGCACAGAGGGAAAACAGACACCCAGGAGGGCACAGCAGGCGACAGATGGAAGTCTCAGGGTGGAGGCAGTGTCTTCAGTGTCTTTGTGTGTGTGTGTGTGTGAGGGCCTTGAAGGCACAAATATCCAGTGGCGTTCAGACTTTCCCAGGCTGAGGAGGGGGGGGGAGGGGGGGGGGCTCAGGTGCAGCAGAGGTTGTCTATGACCAGCGTGACGTCGATGCCGTACACTTCCAGCAGGTCGACCAGGAAGGAGTGATCGCCCTGGGGATCCAGCCCCATGGCCCTCACGTGCTCTGCAGTGAGGGTGGGATCGGGGCTCCCTGCTATGTCCGACAGGGTCTGGAAGATGCGGTTATTCAGCTCCATGAAGAACCTAGGACGGGATTAAAAGACAAGTACATCAGGCTACGGTCCTCCGTGTCCCATTAAGGATTTGGCGGCATCTAGTGATATGGTTGCCGATTGCAACCGACTGAGTACCCCTCCGCTCACTCCTCCCTTTCCAAGACTGAGGTAATGTGAGCCACCAAGTGCAAAACCGTGGTAACGCCGTTCGCCTCGTTCAGAGGCCACCCTTACCATAATAACACTACTTTAGGAGGCGGCTGGTGGTACCACGGTTTTGCACTCTGCGGTTCACGTTACTGCAGTTTCACAAGCGTGTCGGAGAACTACGCTGGCCTTCAGGTAATGTAAAAACGTGAAAGGCTTTCTCTTAAGCCAGTGTTTGGTTTGTTTGTTCTGTGCTACTGTAGAAACATGGCAGAGCAACATGGCGGACTCTGTGAAGAGGACCTGCTCCCTATGTAAATATGAAGGGCTCATTCTAAGCTAACGAAAACACGATTCTTAGTTTCAGGTGATTACACACTAATGAAAACATAGTCATGAATATTATATTCCATTTCTGCTAATAGATTCTCCAAAATGTTACACACTGTTCTTTTAAAATGATAAAAACCAACATAATAGCACTACTGCCTGTGATTAAGACTCAAGCACATAAGCAGCTGTCAATACACTTGTCAAGGACTCACAGAATGAAAAGATCCTCTTCATTTGATGTGCAGTCTCCATCCACCTCCTGAGAGTACAGCAACAATTGCCTGGAAAAAAAGTCATCCTCCATCATTATGATATCTGAAAAAAACATTCTCTAATTTTGCTCCTCACTGGCCGGTATTTATGAGTGTCCATGTCCTTTTTACATATATATATATATATAACTGTCAAATATCAATGCATGTATCACATTCAAAGATCAAATACAGTATTTTACAGTGTGTAGAATACCTCTGTTCACTCAGTTTCCTGTACTTCTCCTTATCCGATGCATTCAGTCGAAGCAGCGGCTGCAAATGGCTTCGGTGTGTTTTCACATTCTGGTTATCGATGTAGACATCGTACAGCTCTTTCTTCTCCTCAAAAATCTTCTCTGTTGTGCCTTAAATATTATTTAAAAAAAACAAAACATGCTCATATATAAGGAATCATTTCCATAGATTACAGATAGTGGTCAATCAACCATTTACATACAGTAAAAGCTTCACTCACAGGCCACGTACGACAGCTCTGTTTCCAGGGCAGGGATGTCGGCTATGTTGACGTAGAAGAAAGGCCGCAATTCAGGCACAGAAACGCCGATTCCAGGTAAGGAGACATTGGCCAGGCAGCAGCAGCAGTACACTGAGGGAAAGCACAAGAACACAGGGAATAAAGCATCTCCACGGAAATAGAAAATAAAAAGACAACACTTAATACATTTATTACACCCTGACCAGTTTGTGTTAAGTAAAACAGTGCAAGTGTGTGTTTGAGCTTCTCACCCCTGTAGCAGACCACGCCTACAGGTGGAGGAGAGAAGATGAGGATGCGTTTCCTAAGCAGCGCAAACTTCCACAGCACCATTATCTGCTCCCCGAAAAACTGGATGAACTGCGACATGCAGCCAGCCGGGTGGGTGATCTGCAGGGAGAAAAAAAAGGGACAAATATGTTGATTTGTTGTTGTTGAGCAAATCTGCCATCACCAACAATATAATAAGTGTGCTCTGCTGCTTTCACACCTTCATTTCTGGGTGCATACAGCGGTTGATGGTGGTAACGCTCCAGGTCGGGCAAGCGGTAACCAGACCATTTCCTGTCGGGGGAAGGACAGCCTTCTTATCCTCGTAGAAGGCCTCCAGTGGAGAATACTGGCCCGGACACTGCAACTGGTGTCTACAAGGGGGAGGAGAAGAGAGAAAGAACAATAATGTCAGATATAATTCATCCAATTTTTTTTCCAGATTTGTATAATCGAGCAGATTAAGCTTGCTTGCGTGTATTTAAACAAATCACATTATGCATATTCATTATCTGTCAATGTTGCTCGACCATGAGAGCTCACAGTTCATGCAGTGTAATCCAAAAGGTTTAAAGAGGACTGCTTGTTATTCTTATTTTCAGGTTCATACTTGAATTTGGGGTTTCTGCCAGAACATGTTTACATGATTTTATGTTCAAAAAACGCTTTATATTTTTTAATTTTTCTGTGCCGCAGCACCTCTTTTCACCCTCTGTCTGAAACGCTCTGTTTCAGTCCCCCCCTCGAAAAGCCAAGTCTGCTCTGATTGGTCATTCGGTTGTGATTAGTCAACCGAACCAAGCTCTTCGGACTTTGCTCCAGCTCCGCTCTAACTAGCTTTGTTTAAGGGTGTGTCAAACTAGCCGCTAGGCAGGCATTATGCAAATGTGTTACTTGGTGACATCACCACGTTACGGAGGAAAAGACGGGACTTCAAGCAAGGCGTTTCAGGCAGGTCAGGAGCAGTGTTTCTGTGGGGGAGAGTAACTCCCTTTGGTGTGGACTTTGGGCTTTGTGACTTTGCAGACCTTTTACATGCACAAATAAACTATATAACGCACTAAAGGGAAGGGAAAAAGCATAAAAGCACAATAGGTCCTCTTTAAAAACAATTACTAAAGCACTGTAGCTTGCATCTGAAAGTTTTCACTCAAGCACTATTTGTTATACACTGTAAAAGGAAGTCTGTGTAAAGGCATTGCGTATTCAGTATCAGACAGCATTTAGTATAATGCAAGATGACAGATTGTGCTCGGTCGGTAAACCATCCCTTGTTCTTAAATTACATTGTGGGATCATTTGAGGCCACTTAGATTCCATAAAAGCAACATTTCTATTTGCCACTGTAGGGTGACTGTAAAAAAAAAAAAAAAAGCCACAGTAACCACACACAAACCGTAGGCTAGATTACCACACTCCTTTCCACAAATGGTAACCTGAGCCATTTGTATTTGTAAGCCGAAACTGTGGCTGTGTCATGCGTTTATACATAGTCAATGAGGAGATAAGCTTTTTCGTGAGAGGATTGATGCAGAAGAGCAGTCACTGAAGAGAAGAGAGGCCGTCGAGGCTCCTTCCACTTCCGTGCTTTAGACTTCATACAAAAACTGCATGTAAATGGGCTCCTGTTACGGTAGCTGTAACCGGGGAATCTGGGCTCATGTTTAATAGATGAGAAACATTTAAACAAAAGAAGCAAGGACATGAGGTTGGCACATAAAGAGAAGCCTGTAAACACAGTCAGGGGGAGAAATAAATAAGGGAAACAGAATACAAATAAGAAAAAAGACGGAAAGAAGAAGACTCACACAGCAAGTCTTACCTGACTTGGTTCTCCAGGAAGGGCATGTAGCGGTAAAGCAGAGTGTAGGAGGGAGACAGAATTCCCACAGACTTCATCCTCGCCCCTCGCTCCAGCTCGCTCTCCACTGGCATGTTGGCGAAACAGGCCAGGCCGAAGTAACAGCCTTTACGGAAATATCTAGCAAAACAAAGATCAGGAGTAAAACACAGAGCCCGACAGATTTATTGGCATTTAACCGACTGGATTTGATGCTTCTTGATTGGTTGGGGTACTTACATGAAGTCGCTGGTGATCCGATGGGAACCGCTGGCAATCGACTTGAATTCAACTCCATCCAGGTTGATATCGTGAGGCAGGCACCACTCTACCATATTCCCTGTCATTCACACACACACAAAATAAACCATAAAGCTACTTCCCATTCTGTCTACTTTCATCCTCCCCACTTCCTCTAATTCTGTATTTCAGTCATGTAGAGGTCAAGGACAGGAAGAAAGCACTGACTCAGCTACTGTAACTATTTAAACACTGACCCCTTCTATATAAACTGGGGAAAAAAAGTTTGGAAATTTGTGTTTGGTGGATTATTTCTCTGTTGTTACAATACTAATTGGCATTGTATTTTACATCGTTGGAAAGCCTGTTTATTTACCTTCACAATGATGTCCAACTTGTAAGAATCATGCATTTGTGGGATGAGCAGAACAGCTGATTATGGGAGTTCAATCATCCAATCCACCAAACAACTCAAAACAAGAGTCTATTCCAACAGGAGAATACACTGTTTACCATTGGCAGAGCATTTTGGCAAATTTTTCTTGGGCGCTACCCACATAATCAGCTGTGCTGCTCATCCCACAAATGCATGATCCTCACAAGTTGGACATCATTGTGAAGGTAAATAAACAGTCTTTCCGACCATGTAAAATACAATGACCATTAGCATTGTAACAACAGAGAAATAATCCACCAAACACAAATTTCCAAACTGTTTTTTTCCCAGTTTATGAAGCTGAAGCACTGACATCCTGGTCTTGTTTTCTGTAATAATGGGATGGTTTCCCTCTTACACCAGCTTGGACTCTCTCAACTCTTGCATGATGACCTTTACAGTATGTTTGTCAGCTTGAAGAAACTGGGAAAGCCGGACCAGGAGTTTATTTTGAAGGGTTATGCCCCACCACAATTAAGGGTTATTTCAACACAGTGGGTTGAAGCTATATTTAGTAGGGTCTTGTCATTAAAAGTCTTTGACAACCTGGGCACCTTTCACCCCCCATGACTCAGTATAATGTCATCCAAGATGAGACATCATAGGATAATCACTTAAGGAAATCTAGTTATCTAGTCCACAATTGGTAAACACGAGATAAAAGATCAGATGATCGTATTACATCTGATTAACGTACCTGATCTTGTATCAAAGGTAACCACAAACACGGACACGATCTGGTCTTTCTCCTCCCACTGAGCCCTCACCGAGAGGCCGGAGAAGGGAACATTACGGTCTGAACCGAGGGGCTCCGGGCGGTCCCACCCATGACCGGAGAGATCTGCTCGGCCTGGGTTTCCGTTACCGTTCCTGCTGGCAACAACAGCTGTTACACTCCTCATCGGGCTGGTAGTGATGGTGTTAGTGGCGGTGCTACCAGCCGAGGCGGTCCCTGTCGGTGTGCGTCGCCCGGCTGGCTGCGAACTTTTCTCCGCCGGCGCGTCCTCCTCCCCCCGCGGCTGCTGAGGATGAGGCTGCGGCGTTGGGGCCGCCTGGTTGGGATCTGGCGGCGGGATCTCCTCCCAGTCAAGTAGCGGGGCTCGGTCCGACTGCTTCACCATGGTGCTGTCTGGTGCTGATGAGGACTCTGAGGACTCTGAGGAAGAGGAGACTAAATATCACAAGAAGTCCGCCGTCCAGTTGAATCTAAGCACACTAAACCCGCTGCTGGAGCCGGATCATGGTGTCCTGCTGCTCGCTGCCTTCTTTTCTGTGTATTTGTAAGCGTGTCACATCCACTGACTGACGGGATGCTGCTCCTCCGCCTCACTGCCTCACTGTTTTCATGACGTCGCTCACTTCCGCCCACGTGTCTATATTACTATTTCATACAGTGACCTAATTTTGGTTATGATGGGCTATTTATTTCCCCCATAATATTAATTAATATTCTTATGTAACAGTCATATGGACATTCAGCTGTACTCTATTACATATTCCCTCACTGTATTTTAATTTGATCTAGAATAGATATAGAATAGAGACTTTATTGTCATTGTCATGGAAAACAACGAAAAACAGATTAGCAGCTCTTGGCAGTAAAAGCAAAGATTAAAAGCAAACATAAAAACGTTCAAATAAAAATATAGACAATAAATGGATTATAAAGTGCAGGTGCCATGATTTCTAGTTTTACTTTAAATGTGAATTTGTAGTTTTCTTCCAACATTATCTATATATATCATATATATTTTTATATTTATATATGTTATATACATATTTTTTTAAGATTTTTATTATATAGATTTTTTTATAGATTTTTTCATAGTTTTATGGCAACGCTGCATAAAGTTGTTTACTCCATTAACAGACATGTTAAAGTCAGGTTGTATGGTTTATGAACCGTTCAGCCAATCAGAGAGCTGGATGTGTTCACGGTGGCATCCCATAGGGCATCACTGGCTGGCACAGTTTGCTTAAACAGGAAGTAATTTGCATACAGGGCGCGAAATTCAAGCGTGGTGGCGGAGGCGACGTGTTTAGTGAGTATATGTACATGATAAACACACATTATTACTCAAAGTTAAATGACATACTCATGTGTACGTTAATGATACGTTATGTGAAGCACCTGTTAAGCTTTCAGATAAGTCTGCAGGTAACAAACATCACAGCATGACTGAGTATGCTGCTTTTCAATTGGCCTACATGATTTGGTTGGTCTTAAAAAAGTAAAAGGTACTATTGACTTAATGATTCAATTATAGGACTTCTGTTGTGGTAGTGTAAGTAAACAGTGAGTTTATAGTAGTGGCATTGTATCATACTGGATATATGTAGGCCTACTGGTTTAGAGATTAAGCATAATTTGCAACAGACATGTTTTGTTTCCTCTTATTTTCCAAAAGCCACTTAAATGCAGGGCAAATAATCTAACTCAGGGGTTCTCAAACTGTTTTGGGCCAAGGACCCCTTAAAGGGGAGAACATTTTCCAAGGACCTCATAAAACCGTAACACCGATTTGTACTCTTAGATGCCATTGGAACTATTTGTATTCCAAAACTTTTCGAACCTAAATACTTCAGATTGTTTGATTGTTTGACTGTTTGATAGAGATAAACACAAACACATTTCAATTTGAATTGAAATTTGAATCATGTTAATACCACTTTTGTTTTGCTTTGTAGCACATTCTAGATGCGTTGTAATCAGGTGTTGCTTTAGCTTGGCCAGCTTCATGGCTTTGTTTGCTAGCACCTGAAGACCCGTGATGCATTTTGGTCTCCTAGTTTGGGTTTAGCGTCACTTGACGATGTATACTGACTTAAATATTTCTCCATGTTCACCAGCTAGTTAGCTGGCTAATAAGCTAAGCAGCAGCAGGAACAGTTCGTTGCCCCCTGAGGGAAGTAACTGATTCATGACAGATTGACGAGATGTGTCGTAATCATATCAGAGTTTCTATTGGCCCAGAGCTAACGTGGTTGGGAGTAATGGACTCAATACGCTTGTTTTATTTGTGCAAATTGTCCCCATCTGTAGATATGTACTTTTTAATGATACAGCACAATTTTATAATTTATAGCCAATTATTTCGGGGACCCCCTGACAGAGTGCCACGGACCCCTGGGGGTCCCCGGACCCCACTTTGAGAATCACTGATCTGATGCATAACATCAATTCCAAATTTATACGGTACAGTATTTTTGCAGGCAAATGCAGGATTAAGGGAATTTTAAGGGAAACCTTTGCCAAATCTCAGGCCCCAAGCATAGCGATGCTGTTTGAAGAGATCAGCCAGCAGCTGGACTTCTCTAGCTGTGGAGAGGAGGGGAGCAGCAGTGACAACAGCTCTGATGACTACACCTCCAGGATCCACAGTCCCAGGATCCACAGTCCCAGGATCCACAGTCCCAGGATCCACAGTCCCAGGATCCACAGTCCCATGATCCACAGTCCCAGGATCCACAGTCCCAGGATCCACAGTCCCAGGATCCATAGTCCCAGCAGTTCTGCGTGCAGGACACCCAGGGTGCAACGCCACCGAAGTAGAAGCAACACCTTATGTTCCCCTTTACAGTGCACCAGCCCCATACCTTACGCTTCCTGGAAGAAACTGAGGCTCTGTGACTCTCCCAGCACACCCAAGGTGGGGAGTAATTCAGACTGATTGTGCCCATGTGGTCTCTTATATTAAACCAGTTTAACTTCAGTGGGATGAATTACATTTCTCTCTTTTTCCCCCCCCTGTAGAGCCTACTATCGAAGTCGTCCCAGCCTTGCTCCAGCTCTAAGATAGTTCGCCCTCCGAGGTCCCTGCGTTTCGCCTCAGCCGCCGCTAGCCACATCAAGGCACCTTGTGTCAATGTGAATCCTTTCACATCTGACAAAGTCCGCCGGAACAGCGAGCAGCAGTGGAAGAACCGCTGTAGGAGTGATGATGATGAGGATTATGGACACAGGTGCTTTATGCTGTAATTTAGAACATCACACAATACATGGATGTGTAGGTGTCACAGTAAGAACTATTTTTAAACCAGCAAACATTTGAATGTCTTCATTGGTTGGTAGATTCCCCACACAGCGCACTGAGGGTGAAACAGTTTGCCCTTACACACAGGCCTGACTTTTTAATCCCTTACTAATGTAGTTTTGGTCAGAGTATTTAAAGGTCTAAGGGCCCTTTTTTTTATCTTTCAGGTTGAAACACAGCCTAACGTCATCTGAGGAGGATGATGAAGCCTTTCTCCCACCAAAGGTACAACTATTTTTATCAGTGCTTTTCTGGTGGATGTAACCCTCCCTCTCAGATGCTCCTGATATGATTTCATCATCATGCTTTGTCATCTTCGTCTGCCTCCTCCTCACTTCTTGCTTTGTCCAAAATAACATGCTGCCAGTCCTACTTCCGGGATTTCTCAAAGGAATCTCCAACAACAAAAAAAAAAAAGATCTGTCATAATCTCTTCCTCGCGGAAGTGCTACCATACTTGGTGACGCATCATAGAAAAACACCCCGGTTCTCCTGGCTGTAATCAAACTCAAAACTGAGCTCTGTGACGTGTTGTTCCTTCTTTAGAAATGTCTTTGGTTTTTTTACCACAAGGCCCTCCGTCTGTTTATCTGGCAGAGGCGAGCTGTCCAAGCCTTCATGCTGTCACGCTATGAGAGTGAGTTCCTGGAGCTGGAGTGCATTGGCGCGGGGGAGTTTGGGGCAGTGTACAAGTGTGTGAAGAGGCTGGATGGTTGCTTGTACGCCATAAAACGGTCTCGCCGACCCCTGGCAGGCTCTGCCGATGAGTGAGTCAGCAGCATGTCGCTCTGTGCCAGAGAAGGATCAGTCCACTTTTGAATTCTGTTCCTGAATTGATCAAATATATCTGTGACCATGTTCTTATGTCCTCTCAGGCAGCTGGCCCTAAAGGAAGTGTATGCGCATGCTGTTCTTGGGCACCACCCACATGTTGTCCGCTATTATTCAGCATGGGCAGAAGACAATCACATGATTATTCAGAATGAATACTGTGATGGTAGGTTTCTCCTTTCACTACCTAAAGCACAAATTTAAATGAAATAACTTCAGGTGAACTAGATTGAATTATGTTTGATACCGTTAATGTGTGGGCGCCAGGTGGGAATCTCAGTGATGCCATTGTGATGAAGGAGGTGCAGGGTGAGCTGTTTTCAGAGGCCGAGTTGAAAGATCTGCTCTTACAAGTGTCTATGGGGCTCAAATTCATCCATAGCTCAGGCCTCGTACACCTGGACATCAAACCAAGTGAGCCTCACTGAGCAATTCTCAGTCTGCATTTCTTATATTGTTCCATCCAACCCTGAAGTCTGCTAAAAACCTGCCCTGTTTCAACTCTTTGTAGGTAATATATTCATTTGCCAACGTCCCAGCACAAGTGCAGCGGGTGAAGGGGAGAGTGAGGAGGAAGATGACAGAGGCACTTCAGCAAGAGTCATTTACAAAATTGGTATTATAGTTAACATTGGATACATTTCTACCTTTTTAAATGTTTGTTTGCTGTCAAGTCTGATTCTTGTTTTCTGCAGGGGATCTGGGTCATGTGACGTCAACCAACAGTCCTCAAGTTGAGGAAGGGGACAGCCGCTTTCTGGCCAGTGAGGTCCTGCACGAGGTGAAAATGTCGCACAGAAATTAATGTTAAAGGAAAAGTAGGTTTAGGTACTGAGTTGGTTGCACCTCACTGTAGGTTAAAGGAACGGTGTGTAACATTTCGAGGGATCTATCAGCAGAAATGGAATATAATATTCACAACTATCATTAGAGTATAATAAGCTAAAACTAAAAATCATTGTGTTTCGTTAGCTTAGAATGAGCCCTTCATATCTTCATAGGGAGCGGGTCCTCTTCACGGAGTCCGCCATGTTCCTCTGCCATGTTTCTACAGTAGCCCAGAATGGACAAACCAAACATTGGCTCTAGAGAGAACCTTTTGGGTTTTTACATCACCTGAAGGCCACCATAATTCTGACACGCTTGTGAAACTGCGGCAACCTGACGCAGAGTGCAAAACCGTGGTGCCGCCAGCTGCCGCCTGACTTCAGTTGCTCAACTAAAGTAGTGTTATTATTGTGAGGATGGCCTCTGAGCGAGGCAAACAGCGTTACCACGGTTTTGCACTCGGTGGCTCACGTTACCACAGTCTTGGAAAGGGCGGAGTGAGCGGAGGGGTACTCAGTTGGTTGCGAACTGCAACCACACCACTAGATGCCACCAAATTCTACACACCATACCTTTTAAAGAAAACAATCTAAAATTCAGAGTTCCAGCTGTAGTTGCATTGTTTCAAGTGTTCATTAAGCTGTCCGTCTCTCTGCTCCCCAGGATTACAGCCACCTGCCCAAGGCAGACATCTTCGCTCTGGGCCTTACGGTCCTGCTGGCAGCCGGCACTCCTCCTCTGCCTCAAAATGGAGCAGAGTGGCACAGCCTGAGAGAGGGGCAGCTCCCCATACTGCCAAAAGAGCTATCACCTCCCTTCAGAGGCCTACTTCAGGTGCTCTTATTTCTGGGCTGGGTGTTCTTGTTAAAGCTGACATCGATAACTTTGAGCAAATATTATAACGTTATTTTTATAAAACTGTCACTATATCCTGACAATAGTGCATGAGACAGAAAATCTGTGAAAAAAAAATTATATACCTCTGTCCTAGTGTTCTTAATGGCAGTTGCAAGATTCCACCGAAGGAAAACAACCATCAGTGCCAAGCAGTCTCTGGGAATCTGTCAATCATTGCTCGCGAAACTCGCAAACTCTGATCAAACTGCCAAACTAGGCAGCGCTGATCAAATATGAATCAATCTTCCGTTACTTTAATGGCCATTTCTCGCCTAACGTTTTCAGAAAGGTATGTTAGTGTACTGTTTAGCTGTAAAATGAGAAAGTTTGCTCCGGCTGGTGGGCGGTGCTTAGTTTTGTCTCGACTGTTTTCAACATGGCAGCCGGGTCACAAACTTTCTCATTTTACCGCTAAACGGTACTACAATAATTTGACAGTTTGATCGGAGTTTGCATGTGCTGGCTCAGAGACAGCTCAGCGCTGATTGGTTGTTTTTGTTCGGGCACGGTGGAAACTTGCAAATGCCATTAGGAGCACTAGGAGGAGGCAGAGGAGCATTGTTTTTTTCACAGATTATCTGTCTCCTGCATTACTGTCAGGATATAGTGACAGTTTTATAAAAATAAGTTTTTATCATATTAGCTCAAAGTTACCGACTGCAGCTTTAAGTTGTTTAATTATATTAGATTTAAATATTCAAAGAGATTTGCTGCTACCTGTGTGAATGCTATTTGTATGTAGTGACAAAAAGCAAATACCTTTTTTCTTTGTGTCAGTCGTTGCTGGATCCAGACCTGACGAAGCGGCCATCTGCCAGGGAGCTTTGCAAGCACACAGTCTTGAGGGAGGAGAGGACTGGGAGGGTGGCCGCTCAGCTACGCCAAGAGCTCAATTTAGAGAAGTTCAGGACAGCCATGCTTGAAAAGTAAGAGGGGGAAAAAATAAAGGATAATTTAACCTGTATCCTCAGTTCTAGGTTTCAGGCCCCTGTCTTCTTCATTCATACATTCATTAGTACTTGCATGCTGATGCCAGTTAAAAGAATTCACTTATTTCCATTTTCTCCACAGAGAGCTCCAGGAGGCTCGTGAGGCAGCTTTGTCACCCAGTCAGAACCTCTTTCCTGGGCTGAACCCCCTTGCTCAGATGGGGTCCCTACCCAGAGCAGGAAGGAGGCTTGTTGGTGGGAAGACGGCACGATCCATGAGCTTTGGTTGCCCAGGTTACGGGGTGTGATGGGACGAAGTGATGACCACATGCCTGTCCTTTGCTCTGATCATGTGACTCCTCCTGCAACTAGGCTGTGGTAAAATGTAGCATGTCTCTAGGAGAAGACAGTGTGACAAGATTTCCTATACAACAAAGATTTTGATGGAAATAACTGGATGGACAATACTATGTGAGTCTTCACAGGTGGTGCAGAGCTGTGGACAGTATTGGTTTTAAAGGACTTTATCTGACTGATTCAAACACTTTTAAAGTGATTTTCTGTAACCGCTGCAGACCAATGTACTTTTTAAAAACTGTAAATAAACATTTTATACATTTTATCAAATGGATTTCCTTTTTTTCTTATCTGATTTAGCTCTAGCAACTCTTGTCATGTACACTGTTATCCAAAAAGCACATTCAAATAGGCTGTTGGGACAAACCACACAGGGACTTTCCAGTGGTATGTTGCTCTTATCTAGAACTGCAGCCAACTGTGTGAATGTGTTATGTGGAATAGTGACTAATGTTGTTCGAGCAGGTCATGGGATTACACTGTTTATGGCAATACCGTAATTTGCTTAATCTTTGTATTCAATTGTACTTGCACTGATTTAGGTGTTTCTTAGGTAGGTCACATCTATCCAAAGTGACATAGCTATCAGTAAAGTAAAAACTGTTGTAACTAGATGAATCAGACACACTGGAGACACTCTTTCCTATGCCTTGGCAATTAGAGGAAGACTATTTTAATTTTTCCTTTCTGTTCCAACTGCTTATTTATCTCCAGTGTGGTTATCTGATTTTGTGGAGTTTCTGTTTTATGTGTGGAGTGGACTCACAGAGTAATGAAGTTTGATTTCCGACTGTTCTTGAAGGCATCATGAGGCTAGAGAGGGCGTCACTTGATGTCGCAGATGACTGTCTGGCTAGTTAGCTTGCATTACCGCCACCTACTGGACTGGAGGGTGAAGCAGTAGCTATATTGGCATGAAAAAAAACAACTAAATTCTCTATTTTATTCCTGTTAGAAGGGAATAGGGTAATTTCCATGATTACCTGTCAAAGTAAATTCTCCGATGTAATATTATATTTTTCATTAATTAGTTATTTTCTTTCAAAGGTCTTTTTATTAATTGTCAATAATCAATACAACAGTCACTATACAGGGAGAGTTAATTTTTGTTTTCCTGAACAACAATCACCCGTGACACAACACATCAATCTATCATACCTGACAAAAACATACACACAGACAGCCACAGCTGGCCACAAAGGACCTAACTGATTCTCAATCATGGATACATAAAATTCAAATTGTAGAGAATACAACACAGGGACAGTATCCGCAAATAAGTCATGAAATAATAAGAAGAGAAAAAAATAATAATAAAAATGTAAAATATATATATATATATATACATACATACATACATACATGTACACATATACATACCTATATATATACATACATACATACATATACACATATACATACCTATATACACACACATATACACTCATACATATATATACAAATATTTAAAAAATAAATAATAATAGTACAGATAATAATGCTAATAATGAATAAATACATTATCATTAATTAGTTCTGATATGAATTCCCTTCTTTCTTCATCATACCTGTTACAGTCTATCACTACATGTTTTCCAGTTCCAATTCATTACAGTAGGTCTCTTGCACATAAATAGAGTTTAAAAATATTATAAAATGTAACCATTTAATGTGATAAACTAAAAATTCTTCAGTCTGTGGTTGAGCGCTGCAATAAGAACCAGATGTGAGCAGTGTGGCCTGCAGGAGGCGTCACATGAAGTGGATGTAGCTGCAGACAGACACAGTTGGGTTAAAGGTCCTCCCACTAAACTCACATATCTGCACAACAGCATCAGAAGAGTCCGCTGATGTTGTTTTATTGTGCATCTGCCGGTGCTCGATGGCGCATCTCTGATCGACAGTTACTTGTTATTTACCGGCATTAAGAAACAAATGTGAGTAAAACTACCCAAACTTTCCAAACTTATTCAGCGACAATCTCCAGTTTTACTTTTGCTTAACTTGATGCTCTAAAGTTAATGTGAGTTAATGTAGCCTAGATAACTTAAGTTAGCTTTAGCTTGTTTCCAGCTAACGTTAGCTTAGCTTAGCTGATGTTTCCTCTGGTTTGTAGTTTATAAAGTTGTTGTAAATAACCTTAGTGCGTTAGTTTAGTCACTCTCCTCTGTGATGTAACTTTTGTGAGTGGGTTAAACTAAGTGAGTTTGTTTGTTTCATCACTTATCTAAGTGATCTCCTCATCATTGCTTTTTTTTATAATATGTTTATTGGGTTTTCTTATTTTCACAAACACATTAAGAATACAAAAAACAACAACAACAACAAACAAACAAACACTGGTACAGCTCAGATCAAAACATGTATATAGGAGGTGATAGGAAATAGTCCATAGTGCAGGAAGTCACAGGATATATGAGTTCATGTTCAGGAGACTCCTTGTGAGATAATGGAGGAGAGATCAGGTCCAATGTAATTCAGATAGGGCTATATAATTCATATAATTCAGGTAGGGCTTTATAATTCATATAATTCAGATAGGGCTTTATAATTAATGTAATTCAGATAGGGCTTTATAATTCATATAATTCAGATAGGGCTTTATAATTCATATAATTCAGATAGGGCTTTATAATTAATGTAATTCAGATAGGGCTTTATAATTCATATAATTCAGATAGGGCTTTATAATTAATGTAATTCAGATAGGGCTTTATAATTCATATAATTCAGATAGGGCTTTATAATTAATGTAATTCAGATAGGGCTTTATAATTCATATAATTCAGATAGGGCTGCCAGATATTGTGGAACTGATGTACTTTGGCATGTAGAATATTTGTGATATATTCCAAAGGGACCATCTCAAATATCACTTTTTACCAGATCCTCATCATTGCTGACGTTACCCTCATTCTTCTTGTCTAAAATAAAGAGATTCTCGATGGATGACCTTGGGGATCTGACCAGTGGGCAAACCGCCGCCCTGGTCATGTTGGCCTTCCTTCAAGCTGACTGCAGAGCTGCTGCAGAGTACCAGAAGGAGCTGCTCTCTCTGGGCAAGGACTTTAATCTGACCCGGGACATCAACTCCAATGGTCCCAGGATAGACGCTCTGGAAGACGGAGACCTTGAGACTGATGGTCACCTGGCCAGCAGCATCACAGCTGATCTAGGTGATCTCCAGCCTTCAGTGGAGCTGCAGTGGCCCGGTGAGTAGCTGATTCAGTGTAATAGACCACATAACACAGGTGATATAAGAGAAGATAAGATATTCCTTTATTAGTCCCGCAGTGGGGGAATTTGCAGTGTACAGCAGCAAAGGGGATAGTGCAAAAAACAAGATGCATCAGCTAACACAGTAAAAAAAGAATTAAACAAGCTAAACAAAGTGAAACAAAATCTGAACCATTTAAATAGAAGGAAGTATAAAAATAGGAGCAGTATGTACAGTATTGACAATAAAAAGACTATTAACAAAATTGCACAAGTGGAAAATGATATTGCACAGTGAGAAAGAAAGAAATTCCACCTGAAAATATCAGGTTAATTTCAGTTTTTGGTGTGTATGTATATTATAGAGTCAGTTTCATACCAGCACACCACAAACTCTGGTATCAAATCAGTTGCGTCACGGTTATCCCCCAAGGCTTGTTTGTGGCTGATGCTTCTGAAAGCAAACTGTATACCTTTTATGCTAGATGTGTCAAAACAGATGCAAACATGTCCTTCTAAAAACAGCATGAGGTGACTCAAACTCAAACCTGTTTAGTTTAACACGCCTGTTGTTTACTTGTGTAATGTAGAAGTTATCCCACTTTATTACAGTCAAAGTTGTTTCCAGTTATAGTAATGAAACAACCTGTGACTTAAAGTGAAAGCAGGAAGTGAAAGCTGTAAACCATTACATCCAATTAGTGACTCAGTTGAAGCAAACTCATACTTCACACACCTCACTTGATGACTGCAGGCCCGGCTTAAAGCGTAGGCCATATAGGCGGTCACCTAGGACACCACTTTCTAGAGGGGCACTGGTCGACCTCTAAAAATAATAAGAATATTAATAATGATAATTATTTTTTTTAAATGCCGATGGGCACCCGTCCTCATTTTCTGTATTGAGGTAACAAATTAACAAATCAAAAAATAAATAAGTTACACCCCTGTAACTCTCTTTCTCACCCTTTTTCATCTGCCTGGCTGCGCTTATTTGTTAATAAAAGTGTTAATTGTAGTGAAACTGATTAAACACGTTTAAGCCAACAATATCAAGGGCCGATTGTTTATTTATATTATAATGAATACAGTTATTTATGAAAATAAAAATCTTAATTTTTGTCTTAAAACCATTGTGATGTCTGATGTGTGTTGCGGTTTAATGGGATTACTGTATGCTTTTTAAACCTCCATCATCAAATCATATGAGCCACAGAGGTAAAATGGGTCATATTGAAGTCCAGATTATTAAAATAGATTAAATGAAGGTTCGTTGCTGTATGTTAGTTTATGGAAACTTATATGTCTTCCACTTTCCTTGCTATTGAATCCAGAAACAAACGTTATGTTCACTGAAGTTTACTGATGCTTGGACAATCTTGTTTTCCTGTAGGGTACCATGGAGAGGCAGCAGACTTTCAGCAGATTGCAGAAGGGCTGAGAGAAATTGCAGACCAGCTGGAACAGAACGTCGTGGCTCAGGCTACCCGGAACCTGAGAAGGAACATAGCAGTCTCCCCATCTGACGTGAGTCGGCTCGGAGCACAGTAAATGTTGATGTTGTGATGGTCATTGTCTGTAATAGATGGGACAAACTCCTTAGTTTATAATCCAACGCAAAGTTACCAAGAGGCAGAAAACCCCCGAACTGCTGCGTACAGAGATCATTGCATCCAGGTTTTTTTTCTTTTCTTGGTAAAATGATGATGATTATTAATCTGTTATTAAATTGGTCCATGGTTTCCACTAAGAGAACTTTTTAGCTGAGGCAGTAAGCCAACCGGGTACTGACACAACTTGTTTTGTGATTAATTCAGTTAGTACATGATGGCCTAAATCACAGGTGCCTTAAAACCCACCTGCTGAACACAGTAGGGCTCATTTCCAGTTATACCAAATTTACAAAATTCCAAGACTGTTTAGGGACCCCAGTATGTAGAAATATTCAAATACACTTATTTTTTAGAATAGGTGAAAATAATGATTTATACTGCATTCTAAAACCTGCATTGTTTTTGCCCAAAACTGCATGTGATTATCATAAAGTGTGTAAGTCTGTAAAGGGGAGACTCGTTGGTACTCATAGAACCCATTTTCATTCACATATCTTGAGGTCAGAGGTTAAGGGACCCCTGTGAAAATGGCTGTGCCAGTTTTTCCTCACCAAAATTTAGCGCAAGTTTGAAGCGTTATTTAACCGCGTTTAAGCATTCATTCGTTAAAGAAATTAGTGGCATTAAAACAAATTTGCGCTAACTTTCACAGCCTTAGCAATCATGCATTTCAGCCAAAGAAAATAATGACTGGGGAAAAAAGGGCTTATCACTGAATATAAAATAGATTATGGAACATTATATTTTTACTAGAGGAACTACACATTTGAGTTCTGAAATTATGCGATGTACATGTGTATATACTGAGATTTGCGAGGTTGAGCTAATTAAATTAGAATTATTGAAGAATTTAAATGGTTTGTAGTAACCAATTTCCTTAATAGCCCGACCTATTTATTTGTTGGATAAATCAATGCCCAGAAGTAACACGTGTGTGTAAAGATTTCTGCATTAATGAATTGAACACCCTTTTTATCCAGTTTACACCTAGATGTTTGTGACACAAGTGCAGAATCAAAACCTAAAAGGATTATAGACATAAGTTATACATGCCCTAGTAAGAAGATGCATCCAGTTGTGTTGTTACTGATTACAAATTAAGTAAGATGGACCTATAACAGTTGCAATAACCTAAAGTGTTGTCTTCATGTAGTGATTGATCCCTTTGTTCGTTTGTGCTCTCCAGCAGTGGAAAGACCACCTCACCCAGGAGGTGGAGAGGGCGATGAGGCAGGGCGTGGGTCTGGAGCATCTACCCCAGGAGCGAGTCATGGTGGCGCTCACCCTCACCCTGGTGAAGGGAGTGTGCGAGCAGGCCCCTCGGCTGCTGAGGAACCTCTTCAACACCGCGCTGCAGTACCTCACCCCCGCGAGGGCCAGGTGACTTTAGAGCTGCGGGGCTGAGAGGAAATTACTGAGAAACGTGCGGCAGGAAACGGCTCGATCTGAAACCAGCATCTGCTCCTCATGACCAGTCGACTGTGAAAGGAGCTGCGTTGACCCTACAGCAGTAAAAAAACACTTTTCAAACAAAGGGAAGTGACGATGAATTCTTATTTTGAAAACGGGAAATAGAAGGTTGTGTTTGACACTTGAATTTATTCCATTACTTAATGTGATCTGTGTACTCTTGCTTAAAAATGTATCTTTATACTTGAAATACATGATTATTTTTGTATTTGATTATTTTTTGTTTGTCATATACATGTATGGCTATTATATAGTGTCATTTGATTAAATGTTTTTCCCGGAATGAGTTGTGATTTCAATCTTAAATATTGTGGGATTATATTTTATATTTATTAGTGTGTTGATCTTTGGCAATGCAACATTTTAATTGACATACTTAAGCATTTGAACAAACCACGACAGAAAAGGTTCTCAAATATTTTTTTTTATTATCATCTCAAACAGTGTATTGTAGGAAACTCAAGGTACAAAGTGTCATGTTTGGAACCTTTTGAAGCCATCCATCCTTTGCTGTACTTTCTAACAGTTTCCCTTCGAAAGCAGGCAGAGTCCATGAGTATTACTATGTGTAACACTGACTGACAAACATGGAAACATCCTTTCTGTGTCAAAGAAGAATATCTGTTCAACACCCATTCATGAATTTCTCATCGTGATAAAACTCACCACAATATCCCCAAATTCTCAAAGAGAAAATATTTGAGTGGTGAGGCAGCAGTGAGGACAAAACTTAGTTTGTCACCTTTTAATCATGTATTACCGAGGACGACCAACGACTCAATGACATCAAAGGGCAGGCGAACAATATGGTCTAAACTTAATGTGGGGGAGGCCAAGGGACATTCCACTATAACAGTTCAGTTTCCATTTTAGACCTGTAAGGAATATTTGCTCACTAGTAACTGCAGAGATTCCCTTAGCAACACAAGAGGTTGAATGTTACTTTGAAACCAAATCTTTATAATAGCATTCTCTATGCATATGTGAAACACGTCGATGCCGTTTTGATTGTCGCTGAAGAACACATTTTTGCCTTTCTACTCAAGGAGGGTGTGGAGTATTGATTGTTGAAATCCTAACTGGACAGATGCAATTGTCATTGGAAAGTTGTGGCAAGAATCAGGTAGATTATAAGCAATGGAGCAGTAATAGTGAAAGGTACAGCAAAAATATGACGACTAAAGACACCAGGCAGAAAAAAAGTAAAGCTGGGAAAAAAATGCAGAAAAAAATGGTGGAGTAGCCTATCCAGTAAATTCAATCAGGAAATCCATTTACATTAAAGGAATTACCGAGTTTATGTACTGCTGTTCCTGCTACTCTCCTTATCTGGAGTAATATTGCTCACTTTGGCTTGGTAAACATAAGCAGTGGCTGACATGTTCCTGTTTAACTAATGCAAACACAATGTAGTGCAGTTTACACAAGGACTCGGGTATCTTTAAAGAGGACCTATTATGCTTATTTTCAGGTGCATACTAGTATTTGGGGTTTCTACTAGAACATGTTTACATGCTTTAATGTTTAAAAAAACATACCGGCTGTGCTGCAGCACCTCTTTTCACCCTCCACCTTTCGGAAAGCCCAGTCTGCTCTGATTGGTCAGCTGGCCCACTCTGTTGTGATTTGTCAACCGAACCAAACTCTTCGAACTGTGCTCGAACTAGCTTTGTTTGAGGGCGTGCCAAACTAGCCGCTAGGCAAAGTGTGTTGCATGGTGACATCACCAAATTACGGAAAAAAGGCGGGACTCTAATCAAGGTGTTTCAGGCAGTTCAGGAGCAGTGTTTCTGTGGGGGAGAGTAACTCCCTTTGGTTTGGACTTTGGGCTGCGTAACTTTGCTGACCTTTTACATGCACAAAAAACTATAAAACACACTAAAGGAAAGGGAAAAAGCACAAAAGCATAATAGGTCCTCTTTAACAGTACTGTATGACACTTTATACTGTATGGATACAGTGGGAAAATCCCATTGCCACAGAATTAATACCTTGTTACTTGCTGTATTTATTCAGACTTGCATACGGATGATGGCAAAAGAATGACTTGCTTGATGTATCATTCCTACAAATGCAGCAGCAGTACTCTACTTCAGGACACATTTAAATACTTCCATCCATGCTTAGGCAAAATATTTAATGTTTCATACAAGAAAAACTAAAATATGCTGCATGTAAATAATACAAATCCTTTGTGCAATATGGAAAGATGGAACATAAATCTAACCTAGTATGCCTGTTCTGTGTCATAAGCAGTTTCAAACTGACACGTAAAATCATAATACTGGTTTCTTTTCCATATCGTACATTTGGTTTGTTAATCGGAAAAGAATTGGAATACCTCATCACAGTTAGTGTTAGTGTGGTGAAATATAAATAAATGCACACTTTGCTGCATAGAAAAAGAGGAAGCTAGAAAACCTTGTGTCTCGCAACAACACTAAGCATGGGCTTTGAGGTTTACTTTAGCGCAGTGGGCAGTGAATTTCCCATGAAGTTACTCTGACTCAAATGGTACAAAACAGAAACCAAAACTAGCAGAAGAATCCACAAACTTTCCATTGTAAGAGATGAAGGGCAGGAGTCTTAGGAATTTCACCACAAAATTACAAGTTAACCCAAAAGAATTAAGAGAGAAGAAAGACATGGAACATAAGGAGAACAGTGGAGTGCATCGTTTTCCCCCTTTCTGACCTGGTGCAGTGCAGCAGCCAGATACTCCCAGCAGTAAGGTCGTGGATGAGATTTTGGTTTGCTGGGGGGCATTTTCACAGATTTTAAACCTTCAAAAAGGATAGATAAAAACAAAACAAAATGCAGCCTCATTTAATAAATGCAACACACTTCGTGAGAACAGTCCCACCATGTGTGTACTAATACATTTATATCTACCTTAACATTGTAATTTGCATTCTCCTCCCCTGGGAAAGATTTCTTTACTTCCTCCTGTAGCTTATGACACCGTATGCCATTACAGCAGCGAGGACCACCAGTGCAGCGCCTCCATAAAGCAGCACTGGGAGATCTGATTCTGGCTCCAGCTGCACTGGAGGCTCCTCAGCTGGGGATTCTATAGGGGCCACTGCAGCCGGCTCTGCCACAGTCTCTGGTTCTGGCTCCTCCGACTGGGGAGGCATTGCGATGGGCTCTGGCTCCTGTTCTGGTTCTGAGGTGGCTTCAGGCTCTGCTGGGGTTTCCTTGGCTTGAGATGGGGTTGCCACCTCAGCAGGCACTGGGGCGGTGGCAGCAGCTGGTTCTGGCTCAGGCTCCGGTTCTACTGCAGGAACAGATAAAGGAGCTGCAGGTTCTGGTTCAGCAGCAGCTTCAGGGACCAGGGGAGGCAGCTCTGGTTCTAAGACGAGGGGAGGCTCTGCCGACAAGCTTGCAGGCGTCTCTATTACAACTGGGTCTTCTAATGAAAGCAGGGAGGCCGGGGCCGTGGAGTCGGCGTCAGCTGACACTGGAACAGGTGGAGTCTGCTCCCTATATTCTTCTCTGAGCGCGGCCAGGTCACTCTCCGTGCCCAAAACGCTCATCATGCTTTCGTCTATTGCTCCGATTTCGCCGCCTTCCTCGAGCAGCTCGGCGTCTTCGCGCTCGACGTGGACAATGTCAGAGTTTGAGGAGTTGTTTTCGCTGCGCTCCTCGGCCAGAGCTACGCCCTCGTTGCTGTCCAGGCTCTTGATGTCTTCGGGGTCCATAGCAGCAACCTGTGCCCAAGACTCGTGGCCGGCCAGAGACACAGGAAAGCTTTCTGTCTGCCAGGAGCTCTGCTCACTGCTGTTGTCTCCAGTGCAGAGCAGCGAGGAGGGGGGACTGAGCTGGTCAGGATGCTGGTCCCCTGACAGGATGTAAATGTCGTTGCTGTCTTCAGCAATGGTCACACCTCGCTCCTCCTCTGACTCGAGGATGAATATCTCACCCTGTGGTAGACAGACAGAGACAGAGATGGTATCAACATTCTGTATACTGTAAACTAGGTGAGTAAAGAAGGCTGAGGCGATATTGAAGAATTTGGGGTAATAGATGGAAACGTTAGTTATTATTTTTAGGGCTGTCAAAGTTAACACGTTAAAGCAAATTTGTTTTAACGCCTAGAGTGAAGATACTGGTATGAATAACCATGTCATACTATCTTGTCGTGACGGAGGCTAAATAACGCTCCAAACTTGTGCTAAATTTTGGCAGGGAAAACTGGCATGGCCATTTTCAACGGGATCCCTTGACCTCTGACCTCAAGATATGTGAATGAAAATGGGTTCTCTGGGTACCCACGAGTCTCCCCTTTACAGACATGCCCACTTTATGATAATCACATGCAGTTTGGGGCAAGTCATAGTCAAGTCAGCACACTGACACACTGACAGCTGTTGTTGCCTGTTGGGCTGCAGTTTGCCATGTTATGATTTGAGCATATTTTTTATGCTAAATGCAGTACCTGTGAGGGTTTCTGGACAATATTTGTCATTGTTTTCTTAACTGATTTCCAATAATAAATACATACATTTGCATAAAGTAAGCATATTTGCCCACTCCCATGTTGATAAGAGTATTAAATACTTGACAAATCTCCCTTTAAGGTACATTTTGAACAGATAAAATAATGTGTGATTAATTTCCGATTAATCGCAATTAAATATTTTAATCGATTGACAGCCCTGATATATTGTAAACTAGGTGAGTAAAGGTTGATGATTACTATTTTTCACCCAACACTGCTTTACACCTTAAGTTAGCCTTGCATGCCACCTAGTGGTAAGCAGCTTTTAATCAACAATAGATCTGGAGCCATCTGTAAAGCTCTCCTATTATGTAACACACATATCATATGATCATGTGGGTATGAGTGACCGACTCAGAGGTCAGCTTGCTGAACTAAATACACATTTGACCTCAAAAGATTAAAAATGTCAAACGTTTTTGCCAAAGCTAGTTTTTCATGTCAGCATTTCACATAACTGCAAGGAACAAAAAAAACATTTTAGTATGAGAGAGTGACCATACCAGCCATATCTTTCCATTTTGCTGAGTGTGTAGTGATGTGATGCTGAATTTACAGTATGTGGCTCAGAAATAGGCCAGTGAGTGTTCACCATGAGCACAAAGGAACGAGACACATACTGACATGCTCACTGTCTGTTGAGATGGGTGAACAAAGAGGTTAATAAGAGGTAGTTTGCTACACTTGATTTTTATCCTCTCACATTGTCCAGCAGCAAAATGTAACACTGCCCACACAACAGCCCTGTGAGTCCAGGTTTAGACTTTAACATCTCTCCTCTTAAAAATCACAAAAGGGCTATCTTATGTCAGAACAACGGCGATATGACTCACTGCGGAGAACACAAAAATGCTGACCCAACCTTTTCTCTTCAGTAGTGGATCCTACTTAATGCTGCTATACCAACAAGACTAAGAGCCATGCTAGCAGCTTTGTGAGCCTGTACCTAGGCCCAGCAGTGCTTTGAGCTAAATGCTAACTTAACCATGCTGACATGCTCAAAATGACATTGTCAACATGCTGATGTTTAGCAGGTATAATATTTAGCGTTTTAGCATGCTAACATTTGCTAATTAGCACGAAGCACAAAGTACGGCTGAGGCTGATGGGGATGTCACTAGTAGGGATGCACCGATCCAACTTTTTCTGTCCCGATACCGATAGCGATACCCGGGCTTTTGTGGGTATCGGCCGATACGGAGTACCGATCCGATACCGGTGTTTAATTAATAAGCTGTATGCCTCACTGTGTGGAAGTGGATAATTCTTCAATGTGTAAAGCAACATCAGGCTTGATTTAAACGTTGCTTTCCCAACTTTGTAAAAGAAAATACATAAGATACAAATTTAGTGAATTGTAACTTATTATTAAAATAGTAAATTGTACACCAGAAAATTAGTAAAAAATCTTCAAAATTAACAGGAGTTACAATTCAATTGTAAACCTTTTTAATGTAGCAACAAAATTCCAGTATATAATGTATATAGTATATAAACATAAAATTGAATTTCATAGATCGGCCTCATTGTCACAGATATCCGATCCAGCTATTCGAGTCAGTACTGGCCCGATAACCGATCCAGTATCGGTATATCCCTTGTCATTAGTTAAGGTATTTGGTCAAAAATCCCAAGTATTGGGCACATTAAATCGTTGATCTGATGATGGTACTAGATGAAAAACAAGAAAATACAGTTCATCCACATAAATATGGTACAAAATTTCACAGCAATCATCCTCTGGGGATCACAAGTGTCTGTATAAAATTTCATAGCAATCCATCGATACTAAAATAGATATTTCAGTCTGGACAAAAGTGATGGACGGACCGACCAACAGAGCAACATGCAAGCCACAGAGCCATATTGGTAGCATAGCTGAAATAGTCACATCTGTCTGAGCAGGCGCATCTAGCAGATGACACAGAAAAAAAATGCCGAACATAGGCTGGGTGTATGATACAACTGAACTGGGTTTACAGATAAACCGAGCTTGTTACATTTTGGATCGGTCATGAGCAGGCTGCTCTGTCGTGTTTCTATGCATGCCACAGAGGTGTGACCTGACCGGACGAGATTCAAACAGACAGTGGGCACCGAGGTGTTTGTGTGTGTGTGTGTGTGTGTGTGTGTGTGTGTGTGTGTGTGTGTGTGTGTGTGCAGCAGACAGAAAGGTTCTGACAGCAGAGATCAGCTCCCAAGGCAACACTGTCTCATTTGAAAACATGATAATATGTTATTATGTTCTTCACAGAGTGTCCCTGACCGCCAATTTGCATCTGAATTGCATCTATCTGGAAGCATACAGTATGTAAACTATCATTGACCCATGTAAATGTGATTTTTTTAAATGACATGGTCAAGCTGTGAAGGTTATTTTTCCTTACAAGGACACTTAGTGGATGCAACAGCAGCTGCATCCAGGGAGGCAGGAAAGAGATTAAATCTAACAGCGCTCCGTCGTTATCCAACATTCGCTTTCTCCGTAAGCCGATTTGCATGCCTCGCCCTCAGGTTACAGGCTCGCCATCAGCTGGGCTGAACGGGACGGGGTTTGCCATGTGATATAAAATCCACAGCAAAACATTGCCGATGATGGTAGTCAGGAACAATAACTATCAACCCTTCCCCTGCATTTACAGTTTACAAGTTTCTGCTGCTACAAAATCCTCACTGATCTAAAAATTTAAACTGACAGTAAACCTCAAAAGGAGGTTAAACTGAGTGCCACAGCAAAAAATTATGTCAATAAAGAATATCAACCCGTAGAGCACAAGCACCACCTATAAACCATTTCTGACACAACTTTTAGCTATTTAACCAGGTGAAGTCCAAAGCTAGATTCATAGTGATGAACAATAATACAACTTAACGTAGAAGGATTCATGAACAAACATGTATGAATAAACAAATATTAAGTGGAAACAACTTTTAAATCTGCGTCAATACTTTTAACAAAAGCATAAATAAATAATGGAAAAAACACACACCTGAATTTGCTCTATATTTGTTCTTCATTTAATGTTGTCCTCCAGCACTGCTGATGCTGGGAAACACACTTACCATTTAAGCGTTGTTCTGTCGAGAGGTATGTCCCACAGCTCTCCACCCTCACCCCAAGGCAAACACAAACTGTATAAAACAAGTTCACATTCCTGCTGCAGAGTCTAAGGTGCACGCTCTACCTGCCCTTGCTTTACCTTGTCATAGTGCTTCATTGCAACATTATCCTGATCTGACATCAGCACGCCGAGTAACGTAGCAGCTGCCCAAAAGATATCTCTAAACAAACTAACATTTTGTGAGAAGACAACAGCTGCCACATTTTTTGTGACAAGTACTTGCTACATTGCCACATACTGTCAACATGCTGCATCCACTTACAAATCCAAACATTAGATCTGGGATGTTATAAAGGGGCACACTTTCCACATCAACATGTCAAACCCACAGAAATACAAAACTGCAAACGGGTTTTTACAGATTTTCGAATGATTATGTAAACCAGTGACACTGGCTCATATGTACTCTTAACATTTATGAGGATTATGTCATCACTGTTCCTAAAGGACAAGCGCTGCAAGAGGTCACACAGCAGCAGCTGACTGAGAGGGACTGCTAGACTGCTCATCAGAATGTAATTGTACCTTTAATTCACAGTTGGTTATTTATTATCACCCAGGATGGCTTCGCAGGCTGTGGCCAGTGTTCTTTCACGTTAAGATACATGCAAAGGAAGAATTTTCATCCCCACTAACACAGATCACTTTTTTCACCATGTTTTAAATACTTGCGGTAACTACAATAGCTACAGTACACTTACACCTGTGAGTGCCCGCATGTAACCCAGAAGAATACTGACAACCAATGTCACTATTTCATCTATAAATAAGAGATACACACTGTTTAATACATTCTCTTCCTCCGGCTTTTGACTCAATAATGGAAAAGCAAATACATTTTTTGCCATTTATTTATATTCTATCATTATATTTAGACACACTATTTCACCTTAGGTTTCCTACAGACAACTTGAGGACTGAATGAGTTTATGGAGCCTGGCATCTCCTTTTTTAAAAACTGATGCAACTATGGGGCAATATAGGATTTTATCGCGAATTGCGATAAAAAACTCACAATAAGTTGATAGTTGTGAATTTCCATTATCAGGATAATCGGGAATTTCCTCACGAATAACTAGAAAAAGCTGTCTAGCTCATTATCAAAGTAGAAAATTAAATATTTAACGTGATTTAAAAAAATACAGGAATTATCATGCAAGAAAGAACACACAATGTTGCCAAAAATTTTTATCCTATATTTATGCAAGGGGACCTTATGATTTATGATTACCTTATTTAAAGGTCTTATTGATAACATTTTTACATAGACGAATATTTAAAAATAAATAAATAAATAAAATAATACATCCACAGAGCCCTTAGAAAGGTGCTGAATAAAAGTATGGCGTTTCCTCAAACAAATTATTATGATTGTGAATTAATCATTTAAACATTTTTGGCAGGTTCAAAGTTCATGTTTTTTTTTTTTTTTTTATCTCTGTGGAAGATATCTGACGTTTGGTTCCCACTTCTAACAAGTCTTGTGAGCCAATAGTAAAACGACATTGGTATCACGTGGAATATCTGGGTCGTCAGTTATAGTGTGTAAAAAACGGATAAATGGCAGAGATTGACAGTAAATGCCTGGCAACGACTTGTAAAGTGAATGCAATGGAACGGGGGAGGGAGAATTTGACATCTAGTTGCTGAATGTTATCAATAGCACCTTTAAAATTGTTTGTTTTTTTACTAAGAATGATGTTCACTAAAAAACATACGTATCCTATCTGTGACATTTTTTAAGAGTTTTAAGCATATTTACATGATTATCAGGATAACATCTTGAATTGCAAATATTGTGGCCAGGATAATCGTGACAATTAAAAAAAATAAAACTTTCATATCGTCCCATGCCAACAGTCTGTTAGCTGTTATGTGCAGCTACACAATTTGCATTAGTAAACACTGGGTTTTGCTCGTCATCATTAACAGTGTTGTGACAGCAGTGAGACTGATGGATAGACAGAGGAGGACAGAGTGGATGGATGGGTGCCCTGTTTAAACCTTGGCAGTCAGCCAGTGTGCTGCTGCAAGTTACAAGTCATTGGGCCAGTCAAGCCCCTGGCGACAATGTTTTTAGAGGATTATCAGAGTTATTTTGGGGGCTTCCTCAGCCTGCACAGTCAGGCACTCTACTCTAGTCTAGTCTGGCCTCATGTTGACGCAGCGGCACGGTGATGCACATATTTCGAGCTGGCGAGAGGGTGCTTACATAACATGGGGGAGCACTGTTACACTGTGCAGGGTGGAGCATGACGTGCGCTGACAAGGCCCAGGCTGGAACCCTTACAGCACCCAGTCCATAAAATATCATCAACGCAACATCTAAGCAGCAGCCACTATTATCAATGTAAAACTGAGGGCCTGCACAAGTTGCTTAATTGCCTTATTAAGATAAGCTGCTTTGACTATCAAATATACTGCAGTAAAAATAATGTTTGACTCCATTATCCCTTTCTCTTTGCTAAGAGGTCAGGTGCCATTATAAGTGCGCCACTTTTATACCTCAGGAGTCATATTACATCACACTCACAGAGACAGTAATATGAAATGGCTGTTGTGCACATTCAGTTCTCGCCCAGCAGTTTTCACTGAAGGACAATTGTCTTGATTCCTCAGGAGGAAAGGCCGACAACAGCACGCAAGCATACAGACTGACAGACAGACAGGAGACAGTCTGTGAACAAACTAACTGAGACAACCCAGAGAAGTTGGTTGGTGTACAGTTTAGAGTTTGTATCTCCTTTATTTCAGAATCTCTTTCGCCATTAGGGCCGTTTCCTTTTGCTCATCTCCCCCCCCTTCTTGTCCCCCCACTAATCATGCCCTCCTCCTACCCGCCCCTGGCTGTGCACTGTTTGGGGGCTGTGGTTTTGTTCCTGCCAAATCAAGTGTACACCACATTAGGGTCATATTAATCCTTATTGTATTCTGATGTAACTAACAAAGGCATCATGAGAGGCACCCAAATCTAACAACTTCGCTGGAAAAGGTTAGGGGACATGGACTGCTACTAATGTGTGCATTTAAGATTTGTGTCATTTTAACAAAGAAATACAGGAACGGATTAATAAATAAATTAGATAAATATGACAAAGAAAACATGTTTCGGCTTTCCATCTTCTCTCCTCTAATATAAAAGTACTTGATGTTCTTGTGTGCTATATTGAAAAAACAAAAATCAATCCGTACATTATGTTAACACGCAACCACTCAACAATGACAAGAACTGGAAATACAGCTAGAGATACCTATTCGGCTGCCAAGAGTTTATCACTCTTTCTCAGAGTAAACATTCGCACGCACACATGATGCATCCAGACCAATGAGCTCGCTCTGTAGTTGCTTCAACACCACAAGTAAAACATCCTACCTCAATGTGAAGTCTTGAAAACCCCCGGGTCACTTCAATAAACAATAGGCAGTCCTGGTGATGGAGTGGATGTAGGAAGAGAAGTGTGCATGCAGGCAGCTGTCAAACTAATGGAGATTTCACTTTGCTCTCACTGGCTCACCATGCCCACCCTCTTTCTCCCCTCCCTCCTTCGTATTCCCTCCCCTCCTATCGCCACTCTCTTCATGCAATCGCTCTCTCTCCTCCTTTCTCTCCATCCCTCCATCGCTGATCCTGCCCCAGCCTATCATCCCCTGTGACATAACGTGGCGCAAGAATGTCGCTTTGTTTGGAGCCTGGCGCGTTATGTTCACGTTACATTGCACGAAACCGGGCACAGCATCATGACAATGAGGTAATGGCGGCGGGAGCGGTGGTTAACGTGTCAGGTCACGTGACCCTTCATCTGCATGACCTTGTTCACAGGGAGCCATCTGTGACACAGTGTTCCACTTATTACAACACTGGAAGACAAAACGCTCGCCAATATCTATCCCTTCATTTGCGTGAGTAAACACCACACTGGAGCTGCTTTGTATCAGGGTGTTCTCACAATGAGGAGCAGCAGAGTTCACATGAGCAGAGTTCATGTTGTGGGATTTTCGAATAAGCATATTATCTTCTTCAAATATGCAAATAATTACTTTCCCCCTAAGAAAAAGCAACAATGTATGTAACACAAATACTATCAAATTCTGGGTCCAAACTATGATTAAAGAACAGGTCCATTATTTTTGCTTTTTTAGGTGTTTATATCATTCCGTAGCTTCCCAGTGGTGATCCTTATGTATTCAAATCCGAACATTTAAATTTTCGGTCAAAGTATGTATGTTTTAGCGTCACAAAGCCTGACGTAGGTTTCTGCATGATGACGCTGCTTCATGTACAGTATATATATATATGTATGTCTTTTTAGTCAGTGCATTAGTGTTATATACATTAACTTGACAGCCAGCATGCTCCCAGTTTGGAGAAGCAGAAAGGAGTGCCGGCACGGAAACTAAGCAATGTACTGCTGTGTGGACGCCACGTTAGTTCAGATCCAAAAGTCACACTATAACACAAACAAACTAACCGATCGATATAGCAGTAGACCAGCAAATCCCGTAATCTGCAAGGTAAAATGACTGTTTTTGTGAATGTCTGGTCTGATAGCTTTGAAAACCGCGATATAAAGGCTTCAGTTCCCCGTCAGAAAGGGCTGTCTGATGGTGAGGTAAAGCTGTGAAAATATTCTAAATATAGTGTACACTTCAACGGATATTGATATTTTTTAGGGTGCCAAAATACGTTTTTCTGCTGCTTTACTTCGCCGTCAAACAGCTCTTTCCGACGGGGAACTGAAATCGGTGTATCACTCTCTTTAAAGACTCGATTTACAAAAGCAGTAATTTTACCTCACAGAACGCAGGAGTATACATACAACCCCACCTAAAAAAGATCCGAACCAACCCTTTCAGTTACTTCCAAACTTAGCACAGCCAACTTTGACATTATTCATAACCTTATTGATTCGCTTTGATTAGTTTACTTTGGTTAAATACGTTACTGCTTTTTGCAACGGCTGAGTGGTTGTTTCCAATTGAAAGAAAAAAACACGGAACAGAACGCAGATGGATCCGTCCTTTAAATGTTGTCAACAGATGGATGATTAAGTTGTAAATGACCACAAAGTAGATTACATGAAGCATTTGACCCCTGACTGATGGGAGGACAGGACAGGGGCTGCTGGTTTTGTTTTAAGTGTAGGTATTATACTGCAAAATAGCAGTGATTGCACTTAAATACTGTAAGGTTATTTATTTAGATTATCTGTTGTGGATTTATTGTCATGCATACTTATTTTAGTATGATGTACATTTTAAATCACATGTATGGTAATGTGGTTGTTGTAGAGCACAAAAAGAACTCTGGGAAATGAAACATCTGTTCAGGTAGCTCACTGATGCCCTCATCTGGCTATTTGGAGTACTGTATATCTACTTCAGCATGGGTAAGCTTTTTTCATCTATGCACACTACAAAAACTAATTTGGACTTCCATGTGACTAAGTATAAAATATATGGGTAAGCATATAATGGTTTTCCTCCATTGTGTGCTTAAAAACTCACCCATCCGCCTTGCTGGATGATGTAGCCAGCTTCATCCTCCTCCAGGAAGCGTACCCCCAGATGCAACAGGGTTGTCAGTGACTGGCCCTCGCTTTGTAAAGCCTGGAGCAGCACCAAAGGTACTAGCACCTGGAAGAGAGGAGTAGACGTAGAAGTTAAAAGAGGGAGGGGCGAAAAAAAGATAAGCAGTGGGGACACAAAGGTAAGACATTAGGATGGCAGAGGTAACAAATACTGCATATGAAACAGCAGATTAAATGTTGCACCTTTTGCATGTCCTGATCAGTAATATTTGTTTCATAAAGCTCATGGGTGACTCACCTTGCTCCAGCCTCCCTGTGTGTGTACTGAGAGAGCCCGTGTTGTGTCTCTGAATCTCTGGTAATCCAGAGGCCTGAAACACACACAGACATCATCACTGGTATTAAATATAAGGTCTGTATATCACGGTTTAGGAAATAGTTAAATGTGCCTAGAATCCAGGAATTGTTGTAAGAAGCCACCTCATACCCATTATCCCACAATACTCTTTTTGTTCACCTGCCAAGAGCTACTAAAAAAAAATATTTGGTTGCCAAGACTAGATTTGCATTCTAACTTATCTGAGGTTTTGAACTTTAAAGCTGCAGTCAGTAACTTTGAGCAAATATGATAAAAAGTTATTATTTTATAAAACAATCACTTCATCCTCACAGTAGTGCATCAGACAGAAAATCTATGAAAAACTCATGTTCCTCTGTGTCCTCCTGTGCTCCTAATGGCAATTGCAAGATTTCAACGTGCCCGAAGGAAAACAACCAATCAGAGCCGAGCAGTCTCTACAGCAGCGGTCAATCACTGCTCATGAAACTCGCGAACTCCGGTCAATCTGTCAAACTAGGCAGCACTGATCAAATATGAATCAAGATTCTGTTACTATAATGCCTATACCCTCCTCAAATGGTTTCAGAAACATCTTATAGTGTGCTGTTTTGCCGTAGAGTGAGAAAGTTTGCTCCGGTCGGTGGGCGGGGCTTGGTTTTGGCTTGACTGTTTTCAACATGGCGGCCGGGTCACAAACTTTTTCATTTTACAGCTAAACAGTACACTACGAGATGTTTCTGAAAACATTTGAGTCGAGAAATAGGCATTACTGCTACAGAATATTGATTCATATTTGATCAGCGCTGCCTAGTTTGACGAGTTTTGCAAGCAGTGATTGACAGCTGCTTTAGAAACTGCTCAGCTCTGATTGGTTGTTTTTGTTCGGGCGCGGTGGAAACTTGCAAATGCCATTAGCAGCACTAGGAGGAGGCAGAGGAACATGATTTTTTTCACAGATTATCTGTCTCATGCACTACTGTCAGGATACAGTGACCGTTTTATAAAAATAAATTTGTATCATATTTGATCAAAGCTATTAACTGCAGCTTTAAACGTGGGCAGATTGAAAATGTGTTTATGTTGTCCAGGGCTTATTGCTTCTCTTGTATTTGTTGCATATTTTATTTGTATATCCATGATTTCTGTTATCTGCTTTCATGAAGTCAGATCTATGTTGGGTTGGTACAACGTTTTCTAGCTGACCCCGTGTGTGCCGTGAAGCTAAACCTTCCTCCTGGGTCAAATTCACACAACTGGAATATATTTGTGTTGTGTTATGTGCTATATTTGTAATGTGTTTGTCTTGTAAAGTGGATGTCAACCATGCTTAAAATTAAACCTTTTACTATAGTTGGAAATTTGTGGGCCTTGGTTTTCTTCCCCATTTTTGCATATCTATATAGGAGCACATCCAAAAAGCTGCTTTATACTCTCTGGTGTAGTTCCCTGAGCGTTTTTTTTGCAGCAACGTCCTACTCAGTTACACAGTTGGACGTTGCCCAGTACAACCACAGTTGGACGTTGCCCAGTACAACCACAGTCTTATCTGCTGGCCACAGAGCAACTCTACTGGAGCGGCTACGGATGCCTTGCTCAGGTGAACCCCGCTTATGTTCCAACTCACTTAGATTCATTAAAAGGAACACTGTGCAGCATTTAGGGGGATCTATTCGATAATGTAATATAATATTACTAAGTGTGTTTTCTTTAGTGTATAATCACCTGAAAATAAGAATCGTTACCTTAGAATGAGCCGTTTATATCAACATACGGAGCAGGTGCTCTTCACGGAGCCGGCCGCCATGTCTCCAGAACGGACAAACCAAACACTGGCTCTAAATAGGGTCTTTCGCGTTTTTGCATCGACCAACACAGTTCTCCAACGCGGTCTCCTTTGGTTGCATTTTTATCATCTGTGTGCATTCTCAATCCAGGAGAAATAACTGTTGCTAGTACTTATTTCCAGCACGGCGCAAGTCGGGAACAGAGTCAGGTTGAGATTGTGAACACTGACAATACCTTTCCTAAAGATTCTTGGATTTTCAAAGCTGTCTGGTTTAGAAGTGAATGTGGGTATATGTGTGTGTGAGACAGAATGTGTGTTAAGTCAATAAGTTCAAGCGAAAACTGTGTGCACATTTTATTGTGTTCAATCTATGGCTGTCAAAGTTACCGTGATAATAACGCATTAACGCAAATTTATTAGGAATACATTGGTATCCCGTTCATGTCATGCAAGCTTGTCACAAAGGAGGCTAAATAACTTTTAAATTTTGCCGAGGAAAAACTGGCATGGCCATTTTCAAAGAGGTCCCTTGACCTCTGACCTCAAGATATGTGAATGAAAATGGGTTTTATGGTTAGCCACGAGTCTCGCCTTTACAGACATGCTCACTTTACGATAATCAGCTGTTGTTGCCTGTTGGGCTTGAGTTTGCGATTAATTGTGATTAACTATGGAACTAATATTTTAATTGATTGAATGGATCAAATTGAACTACGGCTGTCAGAGTTAAATGGAAACCTTTCAATCAATTTCATGCGATAACACCATTTTCCCCACACTGTTAAAGTTCAAGAGTTCACCAAGAAGAAAATGCAGCAGTGTATCAACATTCCTTTGAGACTGTAACTCTCACGCTGTGGGCAAACACATTTATCTCACACTGTGTGAAAGCAGCATAGTGAGGAAACTTGCACTCAGTATTGAATAGTGTAGTAGCTGCACTGACCAACACAATTCCGTGTCCATGTGAAATACAAGTCTTGGATTAACCATTTGTAGGGAGTCAAGAAAAGCAGCGATTGTCTCAGAGCAGCGATGCTGTTGATTTATACTAGTGTTGCCATGAGAGCTACAATCTATCATGAAAGTCAGAGAGGTGCAAACTGACCCTGCGAGGAGTGTGTATACGGCTGCTGCCAGGTGTGTGTCGAGCTCTGCGGCCAGCCGGTCTCCCATCGCAGCGAGGCAGTCTTCAATGGAGATTTCCGGGGTGGGCGGATTAAACACCAGCGACATGTGCCGGTCGAAGCCTGTTGTAGAAGAGGCTGCAAACACACAGATCCCCAGAGACAATGAAATCTCAAGACAGGCAGTGCAGCTCATTTTTAGGAATTACTCCTATTGCCAGAAAAGAAAACATAAGGTGGTTCACTTCATAAATGTAATGCACATTCACACTATACACCGGTGATAACACCAAAAGTCTGGGTTATCTATGTAACTACGGTTCTCTGAGTTGCATAAATGAGTGTCTCACACACTTCCTGTGACAAACCACGGATGTTGGGTTGTCATGGAGAGAAGGGCTCCTTTCATAATAAAGTGGGCTTACACCAAACCATCCACCATTCAAAGAGTTCACTTCCACCTTACCACGCATGAGCATGGAGGGTGGTCTGGAGTGATGCTCGCTCATGCTGCTCAGAGAACTGTGGCTATGTAAAGAAACCAAAGTTCTCTTTCACTGCCTACATTTCATGTTTTACACAGACAAATATTGACCTCTGGATTCCTTTGCACAGGCAGACCAACTGGTTTTTCATTGTGTGTTTTCTTTCATTTATTTATAGAAAGGCGAAGTCCCGCCCCTTCCAGTGGACCACCATCGGACCTTATTTCGGAAAAAATATGAACGGTAGTCAATGGCGAGAGACAAAGATTTTTTTTATCCTGTTTGAATTGCGCCGTGAGTCACACATATGATGTTTTTCAATGTAAAAGATACTAACTGTTGAAGTGTAAGACTATGAAAATATGATATTAGAAAGACTACACACCCAAAAGTTGTATAAGTGACATCTCGCTGGATAAAACACATCAGGTAAGATAACGTTTCATTTGTGCGTGGAACATAGCAGTTAGCTAGCTAGCGTTGGTGACGTATATTGACGAGAGATGTAGTTCACTGAGCGGTTTCACACAAAACTAAATGATACTACGACTAACTGCATATGTGAGATTCATGGCGCAATTCAAACAGGATCAAAAAAATATTTGTCTCTCGTCGTTGACTACCATTTATTTATTTTTTTAAATTAAGTCCCATGGAGAACAGCTAAAGGGGAGGGACTTTGCTTCTTTATACTGGACTTTAAAGTATCATAATTGTGGTATATATATATATATGTTACATCTATTTCCTCCAATATATTATGGAGACTTGACTCCATAATGGCTAACTTTAAATCAAAGACTTGAGACCTGAGTATTACTCCTATTTTGTAACAAAAACAGTGGATAACCACTGGAACTGGTTGTGTGTGTGTGTGTGTGTGTGTGTGTGTATGTATGTATGTATGTATGTATGTGTGTGTGTGTGTGTATCCACTTACAAGCAGCGATTTCATCGTCCAGTTGTCTCAGCTCTTCCTCATGCCCTTTTATCATTGTACTCGTCTGTCTCGCATGCTGGGCATCTCCTGAAAGAGATAAAAACAGAACATATGAACCAGCGGTCTCTTGCTCGCATGCACGCACACACACAGACTCTTCACAAATACTATACAGCACTTCACAAATAAGACACAAAACCAGAAAAGCAATGCACAATGAAATCGTCTGCCAAAAAACAAAGTTGAGCACTAACACAAACACTAACTTTAGAGAGAAATGTTTGCAGGCTTAGGTGTAGCTAATACCACCAACACCCTTTACTCCTACTGCAGCACTCCTACTCCTCCTCAGCATGATATTGCTGAACTCAAACGATAAAAGGCTGAGAATGGTGCTCTCTCATCGCATGCATCCGAGGCACCAATGCACGGCTCATGCTTACGTAATCATGTTCTCGTAGAAACAAGAAATGCAAGTATGAACCTGAAAAGGAGCAGGATATGGGACCTTTAACGTAAAACACATTCGGAATGTAGCCATTCAGCTTATGATGATCCAGCATTTGATGACATCCCTTCCTGTTCACACACACTCAACCCAAAGACATCGGTTACTTCCACTATCATGGCATGTGGACTCCTTTGGCACAGCTAAACCGGGGACTAGCAGCCAATAGAAAAGAAACATGAAGGACCTTTAAGTATCATTCTTCACTGATTTAACAGCTGACTGATATGATTTTTCCAATTAATCAAATACTGTTTTGTTTTGGGTTTTTTTATCTGAAGAAAGAGGTCCACTCCCTTTTCTATTCTGTCTGTGTCCCTGCAGCTCATACAGGAACGCCCTGAGGACCACTGTTGGTTTTCCCTGGGCTTGGTGCTGTTTCAGCATTCAGCCAGACGGCTAACTGGCCAACTATTTTGCTTTGGTTCATTGGCGTGTGAGTTATCCTACAGTGATTACACATGACAGGCTGTCAGAAATTGGACCGGGTCAAGCGGAAAGCAGGGATCAGCCACTCATCTGTCCTTCTCCGCCCATTTCCGAGCATGCACGCAACAATAAAAAGGGACAGGAAATACAGAGAACTCCCCCTCTGTCTTTTTACCATCTCTCACTTCTGTTTTTTCGTGCCCAAAATGCCTGAGCATTTTTTTTTTTCCCCAGATAGCTTTGTTTTTTTTCCTGTGACAGAGGGAATGACGTGCATGGCCTACAATGCATGCAGAACTGTCTTCCCTTCTGAATGGTTTGTTTCTCTCCCTGTGATCAATTTATTTCACCACTAACACACCGTGGCCACACGAATAAGCACAAAGTAAGTCTCTTACAGCAAATATACACACATAGATTTATAAAACAAATACAAATAGGTCAAAAACTGTTCAAAAAGCACTCTGTGTGCTTTTGGTATGCTAGGTACATAGGGAACAAGATGAAAAACAGGCATGCTGCTGGCCTGAGGTCATGGCTCAACATTGCTATAAAAGCCTCTGTAAAGACGGTCCAGTCTTCAGCTACTCTGGACACCACATTGGAAGGATTGCATCTGGGCTTATAGGGAGCCTAACATGACATATATTTGTTTACAAGCACTGGGTCATGTTTAAATGGGTACAACAGTCTCTGGATGTGTTTCTGTGCCAATGTCAAAGAAGGCTAAATTAAGCTAGAAAACAGGTGGCAACCTGCCTACACACCCTGAATAGTTTTTGTTACTGCCAAGTGTGCATGTGCATACAACTCTATTTGTGTGAGGTGTGAATGCACAAGTGTGAGGTTTGCCCTAAAATATGTGTCACACACTGCACAACATGAAGAGACTGTAGAGAGCGCTAAAGCAGGGTGCCCTTGACAGTAGTTGCACCTCAGTAATGAGCAGTGCGTCTCTTTAGGACATTATGGACATTTAATTACTGCACTTTACATTTCAGAAGCAATAGAGAGTTGTTCCGATACCGATACCAGTATCGGAAATGCATCCAATACTGCTCAAAATTAGGTATCGGCGGGTACGCCAGTCTATGCACCGATTCAATACCATAATTTATCAACCCATAAAAAAACTGAACTTGTTTAACCGGAAATCTATTTTCCTTCTTCGTTCCAAATCGATTGCCTCCACTGTGCTGTCGCCCTGGATGTATCATGGCTGCCACTGGCGACTACTGTTTAAGAGCAGCGAAGAACTGATTGCAGGTAGTTTGTCACGTGACGAGCAAACAAAAACAGTGGAGAACTAATGGAGAGTGTAACGGTAGTCACAGCAAGGAAAATGTCAGTCATTTGGTAATATGTCACAGTGTAAAATCCAACAAGTAAAATGGTGATATGTACAGCATGTAAGGCTTCTGTTTCGAGGGGTGATACTAGTGTTTCCAAATTCAACACCAGCAATCTTGTAAAACATTTGAAGATGCACCAAGGCAAAGGGGGAAAAAAAGGACGAACTGCAGCAGCAAACGTTGGAAACCGCGTTCCAACGACGAGATAAATTCCATATAGATAGTCCAAAAGCGACAAAGATATTATATTTATCACGCTGGTATCTGATCGGTACTCGGTATCGGCAAATACTGCAAGTTCGGGTATCGGTATTGGGAAAGAAAAAGTGGTATTGGAACATCTCTAAGCAATACCTTCAGTCAGATAACATTAAACTACATTAAGAGGACCAAGAGAAAATGTAGCCACTAATCTAAAGTCTTTCTTCTCACCTTGAGCTGAGGTTAGTGCCTGTGATCTATTAACGGGCGGCAATCCCAGATAGTTGAGCACAATGTACTTGGTTTCATAATGGAAACCCTCAGGCACAGCGGCAGTGATGGAGGCAGAAGAGGTGGGGCCTGAGGTGGCCATTGAACAGACTTGTGTCAGACTCTCAGGCACATGCGTTCTTACAGTCAAAGCTGGACGTCTCACCTGAGGAAAAATCAGAGCCACAGGAGGAAAAATTAACTTGTTAATCTGACAATTATGATCGCTGCAGCAGTACAGTCAAATTTGGCCAAAAATACTCATTAACAAAACATGAGGGCATTCACATAAGAGTCCTGATGACATCTGTTGTTGAACTGTAAAACAGCTGTTAGGTGGATGAAATATATTGAAGTCCCACTCAGTGTCATCACAGGCATGATAGCACAATGGCCATTGTGCCAGGTGGACATGGTCACTTGCCCATCTGGCAAAGGGGTGAGCCTATAATTGATGACTAAATGTTTAATTTGTGGTTGCCTTTTGGACTGCATGGCTGCTAACTTAAAAACACAGAGGGGAAATAAACCCCACAACATGTCTATATCTTAAATGGGTACGTTATGTACCTACATCATGTAACACGATTCAACTTACATAACACACGTGGTTGGACAGAGGGGCGTGCAAAGTCCTTGAATATAAGAGCCTTTACTGAACAAATGTTAAATGGAGTTTTTAAACGCTGCTGTACTGTTTATACTTCTCCTCTGGGTTTTTCACATTCATTTACAAACTCACTGAAGTGCTGAGCTTCTTATCAGCTCACCTCGTCCTCCAGAGATGTTATATGGTGACACCATGCGGAGCGAAAGTGAGATTAATGTCAAGTTGGACAAATTAAAATAACTTTTCCGGCTTTGAACTGTCAAAATAAAACCCTCTTTGCTGGCTTATGGAGTCCCCCAAACCCGAGTAATACCAAAGTTTCTACTTCAGATAACAAAATGATAACTAGTATAGTAATTTATAATATAAAGGAACAGCCTCCTATTGTCAAAGTCACAGCATGGCTCCACAAGACTTCGACATATCGCCACAGAGCACCTCAGCACACATGCGAGCTACAGCTAGCTTAATGTTACACGTTTTTAGGTTGCTATTTCAGAGGCGCACAACTTTAATTTCTTTACTTGAATTAAGCCAAACTGGAGTCGCTTTCTTACCGTCCTTGTCCAAAGGCAACCAGGTGCTGACAGACGACAGGTTAAAGGGGAATATGCGACAGAGTCCCCTGCAGCAGCAGCAGCAGCAGCAGTGTGGCTGGAGAGGGCAGAGAGACCACCACTGGCAGGCAGCAGTAGCACACTGTGTGCTCTGGAAAGCTACACAAGCTAGCGGGAATACAGCACCAACCTTCCGGTCATAACTTTCAAAATAACTCTCGTACGTTAGCGGACACAAGTTTTTGAAATGATACAACTTTAGGTTTTGAAGTGGTAACGCTATAAAGTCTGTGATTATTGTGTTGTGATTAAACCTTCTAATGTATCCTAGCAACTGTATGTATCCTAGCAACCGCAACCTGAGGGATGTCAGTTGAGCACGGACGTTATAGGCCTTATTACATCTCCCAAATGGAAGTTATAAGTTTATAGCTACATCATAATTACAATTACCTTTCCATAAAGTGAAGTTTGACACTATAATATCAATAACATTCTAACAGCTCATCATCAAAGAAGGAAGATACCATCAAATATGACGTATGGACTATCAAAATTACACAAACACAGGCAGAAACAGCGTGATGTCCTCGCAACACTGTTATTAAATATAAGCACTATTGAAATAACCCAGCCAACATCTGTATGTGGGGCCCATGTAGGTAGTAAATGGGCTGAAAAATGGGCCCTATATGGGATTGTCCATGGGTTCCATAATGGCCCAATGTCAATTGCCCACATGGATCCCATGCAGGATTACAATGGGTGTTATGTGGGCCCCAACTGGGCAACATACCCAAGACCCATCTTAGTCCCAGCTTTAAGTTCTATGTGGGAACTACATGGGGACTACATGGGCTGAAATATGGGTTGTAAGTGGGTTTGTCCACAGTTTCCATGTTGGCCCCATGCCAGTTACCCTTGTGGGTTTCATGCAGGAGTACACTGGTTGTTTTATGGGCCCAATCTGGGCAACATAAACCAAAACCCAATCTCTAATTTCCCAGTAGTGACCCACCTAGGAACCACATTGGTAGCCCACTTGGGGGAGCCCATGTGGGACCTATTTAGTTGACTCAACTGGGCCCCATTTGCGTTGCCCATTCTGAGCCCATACACTAATTTCCCATTAGTGACCCAACAAGAACCCACATTAGTTGACCCACATGGGCCCCAGATAAGATGCCCATTTTGGGCCCATACCCAGTTGGTACCCAGGTACCCCCAGCATAACCCATGTGGGGCCCACATAACACACACAGGCCCGGCCAGTTGAGGAGTTTTTTTTTTCTTTTTCATATATATATATATATATATATATGTATATATTTTTTTTCCCTTTGCCTCATAACTAAATAAAATAAAATGAAATATGGATAAAACAAAATGGGGAGAAAAATAAATTAAAGAAAGAAAAAAAAGAAAGAAAGAAAAAAATAAAAATAAACAAACAAATAAACAAACAAACAAAGAAAGATCAATATCATGTGACTGTGTACAGTGTGTGCGTTTGAGAGGGGTGGGGGTGGCTGGCTGTCAGTCAGGGTGCAAATCAAATTAAGGCAAAAAAGAATAAGATAAAATAAAGTAAAATAAATATAAATAGGTAGATAGATAGAAGTAAAAGAATGATGGCTAAAAGGATGGTGTTTAATAGGGTGATGGATAAAAAGATTATGTTTTAAAAGAGAATGATGGATTAAAAAAGGGTAATGTGGTTGTATGTGGTGTGTGGACTGTAACTGGAGTTAAATGCAATCATCATCATTTGAAAACATTGTAGCAGGTGTGTGCCTTTATCCTATAATGAGAGTGGAGATGATAGAAATGGGGAGGGATCGCCCTGAATAACCTCACTGGTTCCAAGGAATTGACCTAGTGAGAGGAATCTGTATCTTATTTTGAAAGTTATGACCGGATGTTGTGTGTCACTAGCTCGACGTGAATGCAACCAGAAGTAGTAGTATATCTTCTCTAACTGTTTCTCTGCTGGACCGCACATACAAGTTGTCGGAAAGACTTCTTACTTTTACAGTCTTGCATTCAACAAAACATATTAAAGAGCAGACATGGCGCTCACCGACGCTGACGTACAGAAACAGGTAAAGTAGACAATGTTAGACTATATAAAGTTTAACCACTGACAGTTATAACTTTAGTTAGCTAAACACACACGTTGACGCTAGCTAACGGGCTAAAACATGAACTACAGTTGCGTTGAGCTGCTTAATTATTATTATTATGCTCTAACTTTCGAGGTTGTTGCTAAACTCAATAACGTTACAGTGTATTTTATGTTTGGTTGGGTTGTTTTTGGTCATATGACAGAGAGTTGTGTTAGCTGTTAAGTCATCACACGTCTGGCTACAAGTTATAACCTGAACCTTCCCTGTCACAGCCTGGTTACTCCTTTATGGGTAGTCCAAATCATTTAGACTTTCTAGAGTTAGAAAGTTAGCATGAACTTGAATCTGGATTTGAAGGAATTATTTTGTGTTTGTCTCTTAGTGCAACTCCCTTTTTTTATTATTATTATTTTATTATTATTTTATTTATCACATCTACCCTACCTATTTTACAAGTGCAATTACCTCTGTTTACATTACATCTATTTTTACATTTTATTTATTACATCTACCCTACCTATTTTACAAGTGCAATTACCTCTTTACATTACATCTATTTTTATATTGTATACTTCTAGTGTAACACTTCTGCTTATATTTATTTATTACATCTACTTTACCTGTTTTATTTGCTTTACAACTGTGTGTGTGTTTTACCTGTTATATATGTTTTATCTGCCTCGTTTAGTCTTGTCAAGTATTTGTTTTAAAGCACTGACCAGAAGTGGCAACTGTGAATCTCGTTGTATTTAATGCAATGACAATAAAGCTTTCTATTCTATTCTATTGTATTCCTGTGGCAGATCAAGCACATGATGGGCTTCATTGAGCAGGAGGCCAGCGAGAAAGTTGAGGAAATTGACTCTAAGGTAATTGAAGTCTGTCAGTCAGTCTTGTGATTTGTCCTCCTTGCAGTGACCTGTTATAATACAATAGGTTCTTGTCAAACCCATGTGTGTTTACAGGCGGAGGAAGAATTCAACATTGAGAAAGGTCGTCTGGTGCAGACTCATAGGGTGAAAATCATGCAGTACTATGAAAAGAAGGACAAGCAGATTGAACAACATAAGAAAATGTGAGTTATTGGGTCATGTGTTGCCAGTTCAGGAATGAATAGCTATTGGTATGGAGGACGGAACCTGCCAAAGTCAAAAATAAATTAATGATTAAATAAATGACTCAGTAAATAAATAAATATGTCATTAAATGTAGCAAAAATAATATTAAAATTAAATGTAGCCATTAATTAATAATTTGATAAAATGCGATATAAATTGATATTTCTGTTTGCTTCTATATTTATTTATCTTTGTATTAATTTCCTTATGTATTTACTCTTCTGTTTAATTTTCCCTTGTATTTATTTTTTATTTATTTATTTTTGCATTCCTTTTTTTACTTTATTTATTATTATTTGTTTTATTTTTATTTTTAAATGCATGTTTTATGCATTTTTTTTAATTAATTTTTTTAATTTAAGGTTAAAGAAATACATACACATACTTGTAAAGGGACATACAGACAGCAGCAACAACATAGATAAACAAAAAAAAGAAACATAAGAAAAAGAAAAGAAAAGAAAAAAAGTACTACCCGTTGTAATAGTGCAGTGTCAAGAGAAGTTCATATTCATATACATACAACCAACCTCATATATAGATATATACATACAGTATATACATATGTCTATATCTACAACGCGCATTCATATACATATCCACTTAGACACATTCGCTTACACAATTATCTATTCTATTATACAGACAAAAATAGGACATATTTACATCACTTTAGCTGACCTTTACTGACATTATTTATTTATTAATTTTGTTTAACTCCAATCCATGCATTTATTTATTTATTTTTGCATGATTTTCCCTTTGCATTCCACCCCTTATATATTTCCAGAAACTTATATATTTCTGTATTCTTTTCTTTACACATTTCTGTGTGTCCGATGGTCAGTTTGCCGTTGTCGCTGTGCGGCGTGTTTACTGATTAATGACTACATTTATTTTTAAAGTTATTTTCACTACATTTATTGACATATTTATTTATGGAGTCATTTATTTATTTATTTATTCATTTATTTTTGGTTTTGGCAGGTTCCATCCTTGATAAAAAACTATATAATTTAAATAAATATGTATCTACAAAGGGATATTTATGGGGAAATTTAGGGAAATTATAATAAAATGATTGTTCCACCCCCTTTGAGTCATTATTTGGTAGAGGCAACTTCACTGTTTTGAAGTCTTACTAAATAAAGACAAACATTAGTAGCTTTCCCACATCATGTATACAGGCACGTGGACTAGGATCCCACACTACACTATAATGAGGGTACTCATTGACCTCGAGATAATGCAACACCACAACAGGCTTGTTTTTATTGTTTGGAGCTCAGCTATTAAATGGGTTTGCCTGTTTGTGTAATTTTTGTCATTGTTGCTCTCACACTTCATCCAAATTCTTTGATTTGACTATTAACAATTTTACATTATATGAGAATTTGGCAGTCTTGGCTTGTCTTCAGATGGACTGAGAGAGGCGAGCGGGTGAACTAATATATGAGCAGTTCTTACCAGATATGTTTTTTTACTCCCCAAAAGTCTTTCAGTCACTTCGTTGCTGTTACCTTGTTGTTCTGAGGTTTTCTTTGCTATCTCCATGTCCCCTCACTTATGAATGGTTGCCTTGGTAAAGTCTGTAACAACATCGCCTTTCTGGACATGAACGTTGCCATATCTGCCTCGTAAAATCCATTCGTGGTGGCAAAGGCGTCTTAAAATCAGTGCGTTGTGAGAACGGTGTATTACGCTGAGCGGCTGTTTTATATGCGTGCTGCATCACATATTCGTGTCTGCAGATCATTTACTCGTTGACTTTTCCCTCCACTCTCACAGCCAGATGTCCAACCTGCTGAACCAAGCAAGGCTGAAGGTGCTGAAGACACGTGACGACATGATCATGGTTAGAGATCAATGCTCATATTTTACACATATTCAGTTAATATTCGACACATAACTTACTCACGTTTGCATTCAGTATATTGATAGATGCCTACAATGTATCTTATTTACAGTATAGCTACAATTGGGTGCATTATATTCTGTCCTATACACCACTGAATTAACTTCCTACATTTCTGTCGGGTTCCACCACCCAAGTACAATGAAGGTGAACGGATATTCTTTTATGGTCCTCTGATTATTGAAAAATAATATTTACTTGTCAACACAGACAAGCATTAACACAGTACTGCTTGTCTGATTCCACAGTATCAGAGTGTTTATGAGCAACAAGTTTATGACTTTAAAGTCAAATGAGTCTGTAAAACCTCTACCTGTGTTCTCGTCTCAGGATTTGTTGAATGACGCTCGTCAAAGGCTTGCAGAGATTGCCAAGGACCCTGCCAGTTACGCTTCCTTATTGGAGGGCCTGGTTCTTCAGGTAAATTCTCCAACCGCTACCGAAGGTACAGGTAAATCTCTAGGTTTGTTTTCTGAGTTGGTGCTTTTCACTTTTCAGGGATTCTATCAACTGCTGGAACCTAAAGTTACCATTCGCTGCCGACAGCAGGACGTAGAAATGGTTCAGGTGAGATTGAGCTGACTACAGTAGGGTGTTGTATGTTGTGATTATTGTAACAAGTTATTTAGGAAAGTGCAGGTGATTTTAAGAGCCTCTGCTTCTTTTGTTGAATTCATGGTAGTTGGTAGTGTTTTATAAGTCTTATTGCTTGACAGGTTGCAGTTAATAAGAACATCCCTATCTACAAAGACGCAGTGAAGAGCAACATCGTCGTCAAAATCGACCAGCAGCGCTTTCTTCCGTCAGATATGTAAGATGATTTTAAGTACTTTAACACCAACTCATAGTATCTGATTCTAAACGTATTGTCAGATTATTTTTTTATGATAAAGGCGAAAAAAAAAAACATACTTAAGATGAGTTTGGTTCTCTCATACAGCTGCGGAGGGGTTGAAGTATACAATGATAATGGGAAGATCAAGGTTTCCAACACTTTGGAGAACAGGCTTGAACTTATGGCACAACAGGTAGGTACTCTTCCTCTGCTGATATAGCTCAAATCTTTATATACACACACCTTTACATTACTGTTAATGTAGTTTCTGCTCTTTGCCTGTTGAGGGCAGCACAGCCCACTTGGCTTTCCAATGAGGTAAAGTTAGGAGAGTCAGAAGTGAGAAATGATTTAGATAATTCAGACTGGACTGTCACGCTATGCACAAATTAACTGTACTTTGGGCGTTACTTCATTGAGCAATCTTTTTAAGAATGGAGAAACACTGATTCTTCTTTTGGCTTGGATTTTAGATTCAGGTAAGACAGGATAATTCATTGTTTACTAGTTACAGTCATTGCTGTTTTGCTTTTGTAAATAATTAAACTTCATTCATCCATGCCATATGTTTAGAGTACCTGCTCTTGTCGCCGATAAACTATGAGAGGAATTAGTTTTTAGCACACTTCCCCAAATGTTTCTGCTTCCTACACGCAACTGCTGATGCAGAAAAGAGTCATGTCACTACATAGGCATCCTGTAAAAAAAATGAATTTTGAATAATAATAAACTTCCTTATGTCTGCACAAACACAGACAAACATCTTTGTCAAAATATATTCTCAGGAACTTTGATAAATCTTTTTTTCTTTTTGCAAGCAAGAAGCTTTCACTTGTCTTTAAGTTTTAGCTCTCAACTTTACTTTTACGTTACCAGCGTCATCCATGAAAATTGTAGGGAGGTTCAGGTCAGAAGTCTCAGACCTGCAGGGTCTGAGCTGTACTCTGTTATTTCTCAAAGGTTCAGCACAATCCTTCATACTTAGAGACGTTTTGTGATGGTAGAAATAAGCTGAAGAACTTTATATAGAAGTTGGAAATATAAACAAGTAAACAGGACTCATGCCTCTCAGCAGTCATGTGTTCAACCAGTCACATGACAATGTAGGTGGCGGTGTTATTTTTCTTGTTTACTTCCATTAATCGCTATAATTAGATTCTGCATTCACATGTAGAATCTGTAGGCAACGGGACAAGATTTTGGCATCGGAAGCGTTTGTAGTCTGAGTAGTATTGACCAATCACGTTTGAGCAGGCTTTGGTTGAATATAGGTAAACAGTCCATGTGAAGAGTAAAAGAGGCAGAACGCCAAAATGCAATCTGGGAACCCACTGGCTATCATCTGACGATGATTTAGCTTTTTATTGGTTTAAAATTAGCTTGTAAACTGGCTACTTGTGAAACAATCCGGTCGTACACGTCGTCTCTCAACTCCAACTCCAGTCTTACGTCTCAAGTTGCTAATTGGACTGTAAACAATGAGCAGCGCACAGAAAAGGAAGTCTTTGCCCAGATATCTGCTGGCTACATCGGAACTCCAGAAATATAGCTCCTAGCCCCCAGAGGCTTATCCGTCGTCAGACCGCTGATGGGTGCCGAGATTGTACTTCCATCAGCACAGCTCCCATAGAGAGACAATGTTTGAATCCACAAAAAAATGTTTGTCTTTATATACTATTATGATATATATTATCAGTTAACCAACCTTTATGTCCATTAAAGAAAAACAAAATTTAAGAATCTGTGTTCGTCATGTTTCTGCACTAATTTATCCAGGTTTTTCCTTTTAGTTTCTTGTGTGTACTTATTTGTGTCCTGACTTTACACCTGACAGATGATGCCTGAAATCAGAGTGAACTTGTTTGGTGCCAATCCCAACCGCAAGTTCAAGGACTAACAGTGGATGTGAAGAGAGCAGTGCGGACATGGGTGGAATATACTGTACAAGGTGACCACAGACCATCATCACAGTGACCAAGAGTCTGCACAATCACCTACTATTCATCAGGGTTAAAGAAACCCTGATTTGCTTAATGGGACGCTACTGATGTGTAATATATGTTTTTATTTTTGTACTGCGTAATAATTCAACAAGTGCACTTTTACTTATGTGTGAGTGCCTTCTATTTTACCTCTCGGGGGATGTCCAAAGGACTGCTTTAAATTGCAATGGCATTGCAAATATGTATTCCCTCAGTTGTTTTGGGAAATCTGTTGCTCTTTACTACTTAATTAATTAATGTAATCAAAGCTACATATTTAGGTCACCAAAGATTCACATTTTCCCTTCACATGCTTATTCTACATTTTTGTAAACTACAGCCTATAATGTGGTATGTTTGCCAAACATCTCTTTTTTTAAAGGTGCAGTGTGTAGGATTTGGCAACATCTAGTGGTGTAGTTGCAGATTGCAACCAACTGAGTCCCCCTACACTTACTCCTCCCTTTCCAAGACTGCTGTAATGTGAGCGCCGAGTGCAAAACCGTGGTAACGCTGTTCGCCTCGCTCAGTATGGAGGACAGAACCTGACAAAATACTGTAAATGACTCAATCAATAAATAAATAAATGTCATTAAATGTAGCAAAAATAATATTAAAAATAAATGTAGCCATTCATTAATTGATAAAATGTGACATGAATTTATTTTTCTGTTTTAATTGGCTTCTATATTTACTCTTCCGTTTGAAATGTAAAAATAAAGAAATGTATAAAGAAAAGAATACAGAAATGAATAAGTGTGGGGAAATAAATAAGGGGTGAAATGCAAAGGGAAAAATCGTGCATAAATAAATACACACATTTATAAAATAAATAAATAATGAATAAATGCAAAATACTTAAATAAAAATAAATGTAAAAATTATTAAATAATTTAAACATTAATAAGAATGAATACATGAATAAACGGGAAAATAAGACCAGAGTAAATAAGGGAATTAATAAAAAGATAAAGAGGCAAATTAAAACAGAAATATTAATTTATGTCACATTTGATCAATTTATTAATGGCTACATTTATTTTTTATATTTTTGCTGCATTTAATGACATAAATTATTTATTTATCGAGTCATTTATTTATTCATTTATTTTAGATTTTGGCATGTTCCGTCCTCAATAGCTCAGAGGCCATCCTTAACATTATTACACTACTTAAGGAACACTGGAAGTCATACAGCGGCTGACAGTACCACAGTTTTGCACTCTGTGGCTCACATTCCTGCAGTATCACAAGCGTGCAGAGAACTACGGTGGCCTTGTGTTATCGTTGAAATGCAAAAGGCTCTCTCTAGAGCCAGTGTTTGGTTTGTCCGTTCTGGGCTCCTGTAGAAACATGGCGGAGCAACATGGTGGACTCTGTGAAGAGGACCTGCTCCCTGTGTTGATACGAAGGGCTCATTCTGAGCTAATGAAAACACGATTCTTAGATTCTGGTGATTATACACTAATGAAAACATAGATCTCCCGAAATGCTACACACTGTTCCTTTAAACAGTTTGACTGCGTGTGGACAGCGAAAGGATGTTTACGCATTGTTGTGATGCACTTAACATACGGAAACCAAAGAAATAAATGTGTGTGACACAGAAAAATGAGCACGTATGAGATATCTTTATTTACAGCTTGTAAACAAACCGTTTACTCAGGCTATGTTCACTCTACAATGAGGAAAATGTAGTAGCCTACTGTAGGTACACTAGCCACATCGAACTGTGTCTTGCATTAAAAATGTAAAAAAAAAGCTTTCTTTTAGTGTCACCCAGTGGACTTTAGTAATGGCAAACCATTGGCCAGACAAGGTGCCATAGTCCCTCCATGGGTCTAACAAATAGAATTGTCCTCGCTAAGGTGGACTCAAGTACCAAATACATTTTTCAATTCATTTAAGACTTTACAGTTTTTATGCTTTAGAAACTATCAGCAATTATAAGGCTTGAAATGCATTTTTTTGTAGTTATTGTGCACACATAATTTGAAGCAATGTATTTTTACGTGTAGCTAAGCAGTAAAATCAGCTTCTCGCAGGTTTTATTGAAAACCCTTCCAAGCTGTGTGTGGAGAGGAGGAAGTCAAGGCTATGAGACAGTGGCCGAGCAGTCTAACCTGTGGCCTTTAGGCAGGAAGTGAGCTGTGTGTTAGGGTATATTGTACGGTAATGCCAGGATTAAAGCATTACCGTCAGATTAGCAAATGACCTTAGAGTTTCTGGCAGACAGCGCCTCCCAATCCACTGAAGGAATCCAAGATTACAACTCAGACCTCACGGATAGAGTGGGAGGAACGCATAACAGTAGGCAGAAGCAGATTAAGCTCCTTTTTCCAGAGAAATACATCAAACATTGAAATCCAAATGACATTTGAAGTCAAACGTTACGCAATCTTAGCTTTTGATGGAGATCGAAAGGGGATTTGTCACTTACATAGGATGATGCGCAGTTCTTCGTCGTGACCACACAAATGGTCAGATTGGCATTTTAGTTAGAAGCCTCAAACAACATGCAGTAGCTCTCTTTTAACAACCAGACAGAATAATCTCTCTCGGGTGAAAGTCCCAGACATATTGCAGCATGCACACCGGGATAACCCAGACAACTTTGGGTCATATACCCTCAGATTAGTCACACACATACACAGGACCCTGTTTAACCTACGGGACCCTGTTGACAGCATGTAAAAACCTAGAGAAACATGATTAGTGTGAACCCGTTTAGTCCACATATTAGTAAATAGATCCTCTTCATATCTCAGACCATTCCTCTTCCTTTGGTTAGCAGATTGTGGCCTTATTTCCCTCTCTCCGTATTCACCGTTCACTCAGTTGTGTCATTCATTCACTGCAGATTAAAGCAGCGACACAGCCACCACCACCAATGCCAAGCACCGCTATCCCAGAAAACCTAGCACCGTCTCCCCTACCCCTAGAAAGTAGACACCCTGCGCAATGCCAAAAAGAGGAGCGATGACCAGAGCGCGACATGTTGCACCCTTCAGGAATGCTGATGGACCCTCTCGCGTCATGATACGCCTGCAAAAGTACACAGACAAGACAATGGGAGAAAAACAATGAAAGAAAGGCTCTTTACACAATATTTAGCCAACAAATGTTTTCTTAATAGACTGAAATCTTACCGTGTGCAGTCAACGATTCCTTTGTATGTGTCCTCCCCCTCACCTTTTTGCAAGGTCTGCAGACGAGTCTTAATGACTGTACAGGCATTGAAAACACAGAAGTGTACCTTCATTACATCAGCTCAAAGAACAGTTAAAGCAAACAGTAGCCACTGTGGCCACAAATGACAATCCCAGGATAATGGTAAATGCTAACATATATTGTGTAATAATAACACAAGAAGAGAAGTCAAAAACTCAGTGAACTGAATGAAATTAATGAATGAAAATCTAAGGAATCTATTGGTACCAACCGTGTCATACTAGCTTGTCACGAAGGAGGCTGAATAACGCTCAAGTCAGCACACTGACACACTGGGGGCTGTTGTTGCCTGTTGGGCTTGAGTTTACCATGTCTGTCATGATTTGAACATATCATTAATGCTAAATGCAGTACCTGTGAGGGTTTCTGGACAATATTTGTCATTGTTTTTCATACATATGCATAAAGCAAGCATATTTGCCCACTCCCATGTTGATAAGAGTATGTGTGACTGCAGCTGGCAGTGATGATAAGTGTCTGAAATCTGAGTATCTATTATAAAGCGAGTAGAGAATGAGGGAGTGACTTTGGACCACAGCAATATCTATCTAAAGTTCGCTAACCTTTGCGACCATAAGCTACTGGTAATACCAGAACAAGTGAGGCTGTAGCGCCAAAACCTCTGAGTGTATTGAACTGAGCAAGGTTGTATTTTTATTGCTTATGAATTCAACTTTTCATTTGTAAGAGGAAAATTGTGTTATTTCATCTTTCAAAAGTTGCATAGTTAGGCTTTAAAGTATTTCCATTAAACTGTTATGAATTGGAGCGAAGCATTGCAACACCGGGTGTGTGTATACATTTGCTATCTCGGTGAGTAACAGATGCTTAAATCCCCATTCCCACCTCACCTTCTGCCCTACCATCTCTCTAACTTGGTCTGTTTCTTTCTCCCACTCACCATCCAGTGGTGTTACAGCCACAGCTGCCACTGAGCCTGCGCCGCAGCCTGCCGCAAAGGACTGCCAGAATGGCGCCCGAGCCTGTGCATCGTCTCGGCCCAGCGCGTTTAGGTTGGCAAACAGCGGGAAGTAGATCATTGAGAAGGGGACATCCCTGAAAAATAGGATTTTAAAAAATGGTTAGATTAAGGAAAATAATCTAAGAGAGAAGTTGTATAGGCATATAGAAATAAATGGGATGGACTGAAAACAAAGTGGGAGAAGCTGAAGTCACGGGGTGGGAAGCAGGGAGAGAGAAAGAGACATGGCCCCATTCAACTGCAGTATATCAGCCAGACATAGCTGCAGGAATCTATTGATCAGTTTTGATTGGCAGAGGTGACAGGAAATACAACCGACGCAGTGTGAGTTATGCAACGTAAAATCAACTCATTAAAGCAGTGATGGCAGAGTTGAATGAAAGGAGAGACAGAGCCGGAGAACACAAGTAACACTGTGCATGGTCATGGACACGATATTTTTAAAGGTTTCCAAACATGAGAGCAAAGTAAAAAACGTGCATAACGTTATGGACTGAGAGACACTAGTGAGATGAAGAAGACAATAAAGTATAATGGAGACATTATCCTTTTCTCCTGCTGCTGTATTTATGTTAACAGCATATCACTGTGGTTTGCCTCAGTCTCAGTCTGGCTTTTTAATTTAGTTGTAAAATAGTAGGCGTTAAAAGTAAAACAGACAAGTATAACAAATTATCATGCATTGTGAGTATGTGTGTGTGTGTGTTTATGTCTTTGTGTGTATGACCTCACTAAGGTAGCTCCTGCCCCCCTGTAGAGGCCCGCCAGTCCTCGAGTCTTCAGCAGCTCCCTAGTGATGCTGGTGGCTGTGGGCCGAGGCGGAGGGTTCCGTCGTGCTGGTGGGGGGGCCACCAATGATGGAGCTGGACCAGGGGCAGCAGCCTGAGACGGAGTTGGAACAGGCTTCTGGGCAGCTGATAGTCAGACACAGAATGTCCCAGGTTAGAAAACACATGCAAGCGAATTTAATCCTGCAGCCATCACTGTTACTGAACAAAAGATGGGCTACCAACCTTTGGTTTTCCCATTTTTTGACAAAAAAAGTAAATGGGAAGTTTGCCAAAAGATGGCTGCTTTCATCTTTCACATTTATAAACAATATGTGAGCGCTCACATTGGGTCTGATTTAATGAGAGGTATGGTACCTGTATGTGACTTAGGTTACATCAAATCAATCTTAGTATAAATATAAGATAAGATGGATTTTTCAGAGTTGATTTATTCCTGAATAGGATTTTCCAAGATGTCAGTGCATTGCATCCTTTTACACTGACTGCATCTTGATATTTGTACAAAGATCAAGACAAACATTGAAAAAAACAACAAAAAAAACATTAAAGGGAAACTACAGCCATTTTCAAAATTAATTCATGTTATTCCTTTGGTCTAAGACAGTCCAAAAAATATTAGTAAACATGAACGACTCTCTCCCTAATCAAAAAACTAGAGTGTTAAAACTCAAACTTGTGCTGTCATAAGGTATTAAGTGTGGAGCTGCTCCATAGACAATGAATGAGGAGAGATGTTCTAGATGGCACAGAGAGCACCCAGGGGAATGTTCTGAGTATATGGGAACATTTTCTGTTTCACAACTGATAACACTAACACTATAACACTAATAGATTAAAGCTCATTTGGGTATAAAAAAGAAAAATCTGTGAGTCCACAAAATCAGTCTCCCATTCATTATCTATGGAGCAGCTCCAGACTTTATACCTTATGACCCAATCACAAGTTTGAGACCTACTTCTCTGGTTTCTGGCTTTGAGAGAGAGGAGCTCATGTTGTAAGTATTAATTGAACCATCCATGGCGGAAATGCCATGGAAATAACATATTGGAATTCTTAATTTGGGTGGTGTTCCCCTTTACATCCAGTGACTAACTCACCAAGCCTTCCTGCATCCTGCAACTGGATCTTTAGAAACTCCATGGGAGTGGTGACTACCACCTGACAGGTCCCGGCCCCACACCCTGCCAGTACCTCTCCCCACAGGGGCAAATGCCTGTACGCACAATAGAGTGTCAATAAGAGATATACAGAATTAACAAGCTTCTGTAATAACAGGTCATGATTGGATTAAGATTAGTTAGTTTTCTCGCCAGATTTTGCCAAAGCACTCTGCAAATCCAGCATATCAACAAATACTTATATTACTAATTGACCCTGGATGAGGTATTTGTAAGACTATGACAAATATTTGTTTATTAAAAAAACAGTACTGTAATGCAATGAATTTAAAGGTAGCTTCTAGGGCTGTCAAAGTTAATGCGATAATAACGCTTTAATGCAAATTTGTTCTTACATCACTAATTTCTTTAACGCAACTTGTGATTTTTAGGTTGTAGCAGGCTCAGGTTTAAAGCTAGTGTAAAGATACTGGCATCATGAAACTAGAAAACATCAGGAAACCATTGGTACTAACCATGTCATACTAGCTTGTTAGGAAGGAGGATAAATAATGCTCCAAACTGGTATGGCAATTTTCAAGTCTTTTTTTCAGGTCCCTTGACCTCTGACCTCACAATATGTGAATGAAAATGGGTTCCATGGGTACCCCCGAGTCTCCCCTTTACAGACATGCCCACTTTATGATAATCACATGCAGTTTTGGGCAAGCATAAAAATGCATAACAAATGCGCGATTAATATGCGATTAATCGCGATTAATTGCGATTAAATAATTTAATTGATTGACAGCCCTAGTAGCTTCATTATGTGATGTATCATTGAAGGGTGAAAAATTAATTTACCCGTCCTTAGAAAGCTTCTGTCTGAAGACGTCATTGGCAGCCAGCTTGATGGCTTTTTCTGGTGTAACAAGAGTGAGATTCACCGCTGCACCTGGAAAAGACAAACAGGCTGATGACACGCAACACTCTCCACTGAGGTACACGAATAGAGCGAATTTATACAGCAGCTTATGGCTCACGTCTAATAGCAGTAGACACTGGTTATTAAGGCAAAAAGATCGAAGGCTCACAAGAGAAACAACAGCGTAGGTGGCCAGATTAAGCTTATAGTAAAGCACAGTTGTAGTGTTGTTTGTCACGGGGATTAGAAATGCAAAGAATACCTCTGTAGCATCCAAAATAGCCCTCCGAGCGTATCGTCTTTGCCAGGCAGTCCAGCCTTTGAAGACAAAAAAGAAGGCAATTTACATTAGTCTGTTTTTTCATTAGGGTCATAGAATACACCATAACAATGTTCATATGTCATATGTTCATATTTCACCATTAACTCTTTTGACATACATTTAGGTCAAGTCAATATTATTATGCTTCATTTTTAAGCATCATCGCTGGCCTGACCTTTACCCAAATACACCCTCTGTTCTGTCACAACAACAAACTGAACAGAGACCAGTGCTGTTAATGTACTGTAGCAGTTCTGTTGAAATTGTCTTTTTTTTTCTTTGCAAAGAACAGAAAAGAAATCCAACCTCGTGATTGGGCCTGGAAGTGAAGTTATCCGAGCAATTTTTCCATGTATGACTCACAGTGGAAAACCGCAGTCTAAAAAGCGCTGGTTAACACAGGATGGCCACACCCAATCAGACGGCAGTATTGATGCTCACCAGATGTGCGCAGTTAAAAAATTCAGGGTCAGCGAGTCTTTTAAGGACACAGAATCTGTCTTTGTCTCTGCATCTCTTCAAGTGAATGAATATGAAATATGTTTAGTGCATTCGTTTGCTCTTTTGTCTGGTTACGGTTACCACAGCGGTTCATCAAAACAGTACTGTGTCTACTGTATACAGCCATTCCCCTGATATAACCCCATGAGTGAGTTTTGTACAAACTCACAAAAACACTGGGCATAATATGGGAAGTGTGTGTAAAGCTGTGCTGCTCCACCCTCTGAGATTCAGTGGAAAAGTATGTGAGTCGGCTTCAGCTAAATAATTCTGTCTCAGATAAGAGAGTGCTGTTAACCAGAGAGCACATTTAGGTAACATTCATCACCAGCAGATATTCTGAAATGGTTTTACAGTTCAGAGACTTTGACATTGGTTAGATTGGCATGCAGAAACAAAGATTTGTCTGTAGCCCTTCCCTAACTTAAAGGCTAACATTCCCATCAATCTCAGCCATTTCTCCCTTTTTTCCACACTAACTGACGCCCCAGAGATACCATGTGATACCAACGTTGCTTTACAATTGGCTCACGAGCCTTGTTAGAAATGGAAACCAAGCGTCAGATATCCGCCACAGAAATAAACAAAACATTAATTTTGGACCCGCCAAAGTTTTTATAATGATTAATTCATAATCAGTATTTCTTTCAGGAAAAGCCATACTTTTATTCGGCACCTTTCTAAAGGCTCGGTAGATGTTTTTGTTTTTTTCGTCTGCATAAAATTTTTATCAATAAGACCTTTAAGATCGATAAAGATGAATTTAGAGGCTTTTTTTCCAATAACAACTATTAAAAAGTATTGTTCAGGGATGCTAAAACAAGAATAAAAGCGTATATGCATCGGGTTAACTCAGACCAGGGGAGCGCTACTCACATTCCTTTGTAGACTTGGACGCCCTGCTGGTTCTGTAGGCGGGTCTTGGCCAGGTCAATAGGAAATACACATGTCACACCAACCAGGCCTGCCACGCCCCCATTAATCAGCTTAGCAGGGAGGCTGCTGAGGGATCAACATAGACACACGCACACATGCATGCACAGCCCCATTTAAACGTGGTCACCAAGCAACAGGAGCCATGCAAATGACACATCCGTTCATGGACCAAAATACAAATAAAGCGGACGCATCAACCACAAACACACAAACACACACACACACACACACACACACACACACACACACACACACACACAAAGAGAGTGTAAAAGCCCAGCATTAACCCAGCTGCTGCTTCTTTAGTGAATACATTTCTACATTAAGCTAAACAGACACGGTACTTACCTAACTTTCTTCTCCGCCATCCTGCTTGTGTTTCGGCTCCAGGCCCACTACTCCTCTCCTCCTCCTCCTCCTCGAACTACCCCTCCTCTTCGTCTTCCTTTTCCTCTTCCTCTTCCCTCCCACACTTTGGCACGCAGCCCAAAGTAGTCACCACGGCTCAACCCTCACCTGCCCACCCACGCCACAAATGCAGCTCACTGCGTCTTTTGATTTGGCAGTAATGGACCGCCTTCTTCTTCTTCACCCTGGATGCCCTTTTTTTTTCTGTCGTGGCCAAAACCACCAATGTTGGATCTGTGTCTTCTGGCCAGCCTTTCTGCGTTGTTGTACCTCACACCGAAACCCAATCTCGACTGTCCCACTGCCTGGAAACACAAACCACATGCAGTTAATACGGATTAAATAACTCCAAAGAGTATAAGTGAGACCAATGCTTCTCTGTTCTATATGGCGCTTGTCTTTCTCAAAGCCCTGTTGAATAAACATTTGTGATGGCATTATAAGGCGGCCTTTGTGATGGAGGATTGACACACCTCACATTAACTATAAGAGTATCAAATCCAGATTTAGTCATTCATAAATGCGAATAGCTGCATATCCCAAGAGTCTACCTCACTGAGACAGAACATCTTGAGTCTCTCTAATCTGCCAGCTAAAAGGGATAAGAGTATTTGATCTAGCAAGGAGGGCAGAACTGAAAATGAGGGGCTTACCGGTATTCTTTTACAGCAATTGGAAATCCAGCATTTAACAAAGGACTGAAAAGGAGATTTGAATGGAAGTTGGAAAATTAGTTAGACATGTTTTTTTTCTTCATTTGTCCTGGAAGTATAATAGTTTGCAGTCTAGCCCTGAGAAGATAATACAGATGCTGTTGAAACCTTATCTTGGGTTCACAGCTCTTGCTTTCTTTTACTGTTTCTTCCATTATTTTTCTGCCTTTTCCCCTCCTGACTTCCCCCTTCCCTCAGCTCCCTAATTAATCTCTCTCTTAATCTCTCCACCTCCATTCCGCCTCTATTTTTACCACTGTAAACCTTCAGGAATGGCTATCCTCGCCTGCCTCTCGCCTGAGAGTAACGGAAACTATCAATTCTTGTTCTTCCTCTCATCTTGATTCGTACAATTTTCCATCACCTCAACTTTTTCCTCACCAATTTTTTTAATGTGCCCTTTATACTCTGTCTTTTCCATTGCTGGGTCCTAGTCACATTCTACACATGCCTTTCACTGAGCCTCTTTCTGTGAAACTTTCTTTCTGCTCAGCTCCATTCACACACAGTAGTGACCCTGCCAAAACACAGACAAGGGTGCCTCACCCCAAGCCAACCTCCAGCTCCCAGACCTCTGTTTCCCCCAAAAACTTGCACTGGAACACCTCTCGCTCGCACAGCTCACACAGCACAAGCCCCCACGAGACAGCTTTCAAAAAACTTCCATTTTCATCCAGCATAGAGAGATATAGCAGTGGGGAGTGGGGGTCTTACCTCTGTCGGTGCATCCCACAGACAGGATCAAGCTGTCCACTTTCCTTTCACTTCAACAATGCATGCAGCAATGGTAGTCAAGCGAGAGCGATCTGAGAGAGCCAGCCGCCACTCAGGGGCCGTTGCACAAACACCAGCATTGTCCTGCTGCCTAAGTCCCTCCCTCTCGTGGTGACTCCCTGTGTGACAGAGCCCCGGCAACACAGCTCTGCACTAACACAACTCGACATAAACTCATGCTGCTGCCACAACGCACACAACTAATACTCACAGTTGTAACTCACTGTGTATTGAATCTAAGAATATATATATACAACATGAACAAAAAAGGCTGCCCATGATCAGTAATGAGCTCTCTATTCAACAGTTCCAGCATTACATAATACCTCTAGGCACATTGAATTACTCAAATGTTCACAGACTTACAATTACTACCAAGGTAACAGTGATATACACCAATATGATTATCACCGTTTGGGACATTTTATTTATTTATATTGGGAAAGATGTCAGATTAGGTAATTAAAGGGCAAGACAGTTATGTAAGGACATCAACAAAAAGAGCATGTGACTGCCACAGCAACCACTCACTGCCCCTAAACTATTTTTTTCATGAGCATTGATTGATGTATTGATTCCTGTTGATGGAAAAACAATTACTATCAGTGATCATTTCTCTCATCGGCAGGGAAAAGCTTTCGTTAAAGATGATATTTTCTAAGTTGGCTGTCACATTTTTAAAGCACTTGGTTGCACCATGTATGCACTGTTAACACATTTTTATTTGTTGTGAAAATAGAAAACTTCTTGTGCCCTATATATTAATATGTAGCATTTACCTCGGTGAAAGGATGCCTGTCTGTTCATGCCACTTTTAGTCTTTTAGAGAACTATTTAGACTGAGGATAAAAAAGCCTTTATTAGATAAAATTATAAATGGTTTCTAAATGTCCACTGGAAAAATACAGAGGAATAAACTTGTAAAAATGTGTTTTTAAAAAATGCATGAAACAAAAGCAATCAGTCTTCTACACCAGTGGTTCTCAACCAGGGGTCCTTGAGGGAGTTCCATGTGGTCACCAGAAAAAAAAGGAATAGTTTATTATCACTATTTATTTCACTATAGAAGTGAACCCAGTGTTATTAAGAGTCATAAGCTTGACTATTCTGATCGTAGGTTTCACTTCCTCCACGGTTATCTCCTCAGATGTCATTGACAACTATAGAATTCTGGTCTTAATCATATCTAACTACCAAAATCTCCTCATATGGAAGTCCCTGAAGCAAAATCTAATAATAAATAGGGGTCCATGACCTAATGTGTGTCAATTTAGGGGTCCTTGACACGAAAAAGGCTGAGAACCAATGTTCTACACTACATAAATTACTAATATGTGGATCAGAGATACCAGTTATCTCCTCTCATTATACAGAACCTTAGCACAGTGGTTTTCAAAGTGGGGTCCAGGGACCCCAAGGGGTCCATAAGGGGGGATCCAGGGGGTCCCCAGTAAAAAGGTGAATCGTTTATTTTCACTATCCATAAATGACACAATGACAGAATGTATGACTATTTTGGTCATGGGTTTCATACACTTTCTCTAATAAAACATCTAAAAGAAAAAATCCTATCAGATGGAGGACCCTAGGACAAAATCTTATCAAATGGGGGTCCGTGGTCTAGTTTGTGTGAGTTGAGGTGTCCTTGATGTGAAAAAGTTTGGGGACCACTGCCCTAGCTTACTGAAACATCCCAAGTAAGGAAACAAAAGTTTTTTTTTTGTTTTTATTATTTTATTTTAACAGGCAAAATGTGGCCCCTATGTTAATATATAGTGAAAAGCATAAGGCAGACCAACATGCCCAGTCACATATGCACACACATTTGCTATTTTGTCGCTGAATGTGTAACAAAACCACGACAGCACACTTTTGAAATTAAAAGCTCTGTTGGGAAGTAAAACCACAAACCTGACAATTGTAAAAGTATAGAAATATTATCAGGAAAATATAAGTTAAGTATCAAAAGTAAGCTAAAAGTACACATTATACAGAGTGGAAGCTGCTTGTGATATATTTTTTGTATATTATCAATAAGTTACCACTAATGCATTTAAGAAGCATTTTAATATTGTAGCTGGTCAAGGGGGAGCAAATTCGAATGACTTATTACTACTATACTGTTAGATAGCGTAATCGATAATAGTGCATCATACTTTATAATGTGATTTTATATTTTATAAGTATAAGTACAAAATAGCATGTATAGTATGCCTAAATTGTACTTAAGTACAGCACATGAATATGTCCCTCTGGTGTCCTACCCTGGGGACAGAAAAACTAAATTATTGGGGGTTTATTTTGGTTCACTATGGATGTATGGATTTCTCCGAAACTCCACAGTCTTGCAAGTCAGGTGTACTGGAGCCTCAATAAAGACCACCAGTGTAATTGTAACTGGGAATGACTGGCAATCTGACCAGGGTGGTTCCCTATATTCTGCCCAATCCACAAGATAGACAATTGTTTGCACTCACAGAAAAGGTTAACCATTGCTTTATTTACCAGCCATGTTTGTGCTAATGATTTAACTTGGTGGCTCTTCTTTGGGGTTTTGTATTTCAATGGGCCACCATCATTGCCTGGGTAACAACACATAGTAAGAAGATAAACTCCATGATCCTAAAACAGAATAAATAGCAGTGATGAAATGAATAATTTCCATACTGTAGGGAGCCTTCTTGATAAATAAAGTTAATTTGGATTCAAGGACAAAAAAAACTGAAGGCTAGTAGGCTAGTATTTAAAGATACAGTACACTCGCAATAGCATCCCAAATTTCCTCCCATCTACCAACATAACACACTGAATTTGAGTTGAGTTTGAACGTTAAGCTCGCCCATGTAACTCAGTTTTACACCAAGAATCGCTGGATTGCTCTGTTGCCTAGTGACATCACAACCTTACATGGGACTGATGTTCCATAGGGACCCAAAAATTGTGCTGTCATTATACTGACAGCACTGTGATGGCTGACCACTGTTGTCAACTACAGTTGAGGAGATAACCGTGGAGGAAGTGAAACCTATGATCGGAATAGACTGATCATAGGTTTCACTTCCTCCACCTATGATCAGAATAGTCACTCTTAGGACTCTACTACTCACATTAGGCTAATTTCTATTAATTAAATAGTGAAAATAAACTATTCCCCATTTTTCTGGGGACCCCCTGGAACTCCCTCAAGGACCCTTGGGGGTCCCCGGACTCTTGATTGAGAACCACTGGACTAATGAATGAATAAAGTCACAACGAGTAGTCTTCAGTTTGAGTGAAAATCTGTGTACACTCTGCCCTCCATTGCACATGGGATGTACTGCAGCGGTAACCTAATTTCAATGGCAGTTTACCCACTCTATAGCCCTTTTAGCAGCAGGACCTGAGGTTGGTGATGATGGCTGCTGAGTCAGTCTGACCAAGACTTTGATCTAATGTAATAATAATGAAAAATAAGTTCAGAGACTTGTAGAATATACATGTATCTCAAGGTCATTTTAATTTGTCTGTATTACAACTGTGTAGATGTGATCGTAAATATCAAGAAACATGAAAGCTGCTGTTCATTGATTTTTTAATGTTGATCTTCTAAAGCTTTAAACTCTACACAACACACTTTGTCTGTGTTGTATGGAGGACCACAAGAGTAATAGTACATTTAATTGATTAATAACTTATTGTAACTAATTGCCTATTTTTATTGTACAATTAATAAATTAATTTGTAAACACATTTATTAATGCCTATTTTATAGTACAATTAGTTATTGATCAATTAAATGCTCTATTACTACTTAAGTGACTCTTGTGGTCCTCCATAGTGTTATAATACAAACCTACCATTACTTAAAAGGCGACAATGTTTTTTTGGAATTGTGTTACGCTGGAAACAGCTTGGGTTCAGGTTTAATTGTTGCCATTTGTTGATAGCAAACACTGCTACAGCAACACACCTTTACAATGCTTCTCTATGAAACAGTGATGGGTCTGGACTAGTGGACTGACAGGAGAAGTGAATCAGAGTGTGCTTTGTGTGTGTGGCAAATTATTATCACTGAAGTAACCCAGCACATATTGTATAACATACAGTATGTATAATTTATACATTATATATAATAATATAAAACATAAGGCTCCCTGTGAATCCTGCTCATGTTGGAGAAAGTGTGAGCTATCCTCTAGCACCACCCGTAGGCCAAAATGTTAACTTGCACACAGGACATCTCATGAATCTAATAATTTAATGTAATACCATAAAAAAACCAACTACCTAACTGCCCAACTATTGGGTAAAATTGAACTAATATCACTGGATGTAAATAAAGCTGTAGCTTCTCCGGGGCCCTTAAATGGGTTTTAAGTTTTGAACTTAAACCTGCAGTAGGCAGAATATCTTTGGCATCATTGGGCAAAGTTTCCATAATAGCCTTTCAGCATATTGTAATTCAAGTGTTCTTACAGAAAACTAGACTTTTGCACCTCCTCTTGGCTCTGTTTTCAGGCTTTAAAAAATCTAGCCCGTGACGGTGACTTTGGCTGACCTCAGGTCATTTCAGAGAGAGCGTTCCTGTTGGCTGTTCATTCAACAGAGGCAGCTGTCAATCACTCGCAAAGTCCGATCAAATGGTCAAATTAGGAAACGTTGATCAAATATGAATTAATATTCTGTTACTGTAATGCCTATTTCTCACCTCAAATGTTTTCAGAAACATCTTGTAGTGTACTGTTTTGCTTTTAAATGAGAAAGTTTGCTCTGGCCGGTGAGCGGTGCTTGGTATTTCCTGTTCTTATCTGAACATGGCTGCAGGGTCACAAACGTTCTCATTTTACAGCTAAACAGTACACTACAAGATGTTTCTGAAAATATATTATGCTAGAAATAGGCATTACAGTAACAGAATATTGATTGACATTTAATCAGTGCTGTCTAGTTTAACCATTTGATTGGAGTTCGCGAGTGAGTGACAGCTACTCAAAGACGGTAAGGCTCCAGCTCGGCTCTGATTGGTTGTTTTCCTCCGGTCTGTGAAATCTTGCAGATACCATTAGGAGCACCGGAGGACACCGGAGGACACAGAGGCACATGATTTTTTTTCAGATTACCTGTCTCATGCACTACTGTCAGGATATAGTGACTAATTTTATAAAAATACGTTTTTTTAATCATATTTGCTCCAATTCTACCCACTGCTGCTTTAAGTCTTTGTTTATGCATAAGAAAGTTTGTCGACTTTTTAAAATATATTTATTTAGGTTAATGTGGTCATTTAAATGCATACATTATACTTTGAAGTTTACACACACTGTACTTTGAATCGATACAAGCTATATGAGGAAATGGTTATATAAAGAAAATTTAATCAGAACATAGAAGTCTTTTTTTTTAATACTGATGGCTTTTTGCCTTATGTTTACACTACAGTGGTGTCTGCATTTTGTATTCTCATGGCAAACACCTGAGCAAAAAACATTCTGTGTAAGGTCTGATATGATATGCTCTTTAAAAAAAATAGAATGAGATATAATAAGGATATGTACACAACTCTGAAAAAAGCCCTGCAGGGCAAAGGGGCCGCTTGTCACTCACCGTCACTTGGCACCACTCATAACATGCACTTTTCACATATTGCGATGGGGGGAGCCCTTCTCTAGTGTATATTGCCAAACTTCCACTGCGATGATGTTTACAAAATCTAAATGTAGCTGGCAATTTACTGAACACAACAATGATCAGCTGAACGAGCCTTTAGGAATAATATGACTACATAATAGTGATAACAAACAATTAGGACAAGATATATATATAATAACAACAATAACAATACAGCAAATATCCATGTACTAATCAATACAAAATTGGCAAGCAGCTACAGAAAAAAAAACAAAAAAAACAAACAACAGCAAAAAATCATTTAAATAAAAACTTCTGCGCCCCCCTCCACCTACCCCCAAATGCCTCCCTTTGGGTCCCTCCCATCCCACCCACCCTGGACCTTGGGGACACGAAGAACAATTATATGAAGGATTTAATTATAGTGATTTCTTCTTTCCAATGTGATATATTTTCTCTTTTTGCCAAGTGCATGTTTGCAGCCCAGTGTTCCATACCTGCTATTTATATGCATAGATATACCACTGACTTTCTTATTATATTTTTTATTTTGTATTATATATCTTATAAAGTTGCCTTGCCTTAAATCTTATCTCTACTAGTGAGGAATTTATGACATCACTGATTTTCTTGCTTACTAAGCAATGAAGCAGATTCTGATTCGGTACCTGAACGCATCAACCGGATATGCGTGACTCACATCCGGCGGAAGTAAACAACCCGCAGCTGACGTGGAGCTGCAGAGTGTCTGAAACCGAACAGGACAAACTGAACGATCTGGATGATCTGGAGCTGAACCAGCTGCTCTAGAGGAACATCACCGCTCCAGTTGATGTGTAGTGTTCGTGTTTACTAACTGAACCCTGCTGGTGTCGGTTAAACTCTCTGGATTCACAGTTTAACTCGTTTAGAGCCGGAACCAGCAGGATAAGATGGCTGCTGCTGCGGAGGAGGCCAGCAGACCGTTCGCTGGACTCTCTGATGTCTCCATCTCAGAGGACATCCCGGTGGAAGGAGACATCTCTGTCCCTCTGGGTCCGTCCAGCAGCAGGCGGGACGACGAGCTGTCCACGCTGGACGAGCCGGTGAAGGAGACCATCCTGCGGGACCTGAGAGCGGTGGGGCAGAAGTTCATCCACGTCCTGTACCCGAAGAGGAGCTCCGCTCTGCTGCGGGACTGGGACCTCTGGGGGCCCCTGCTGCTCTGCGTGACGCTGGCGCTGCTGCTGCAGGGAGGGGCCGCGGACAGCGAGGCTCAGGGGGGGCCACAGTTCGCCGAGGTAACACTACCCTTACTATACTATCAGGGGCTTTATTATACTAGTTTATTATTTTAAAGTAAAGTAGACAACTGTCTCTGCAGCCCCAGATTCACTGTGTTTCTTTCGTTTATTTTCAGTGATGTCATTTAAATAGGTTAAGTACAATTTCTACAATTACAATTACTTTACAGATTTAAACAGTTTTTAAGTAGTATCATAATCAACTGCAATATAAATGTGATGTGTACCGTAATTATAATCCAATAATATATGATTCTGATATGGGCCACTCTGCATAATATTAAGTACTTTTACTTACTTTTGGTACTTTAAATATTTTTTACATTATTTATTATAATATTAATAATATTTTGGATTCATGGTAACGTTACTGACTTTTATCGTTATTTTATTATTTTAAAGTAAAGTAGACAACTGGCTCTGCAGCACCAGATTCACTCAGTGTTTGTTTCCTTTTGTTTTCAGTGATGTCATTTAAATAAGCACATTTACTCAAGTACTGTACTCAGTAAACATGCGAGGTACTTATACTTTACTAGAGTATTTCCATTTTCTGCTACTTTCTACATTTTTTTTTTTTTTTACATTATTATAATATTTGTTATATTTTGTATTCATAATCTGAAAAGTAACTAAAGTAGTCAGATAAATGTAGTGAAATAAAAAGAAAATATTCAAGTTTCTTTCCACCACTGCTTATATCAGAAAATAAAGTGATATTTTTAGGGTACTTTTACTTTTGATACTTTAAGAATATTTTGATTCTAATACTTTTGTACGTCTACTTAAGTAAAGGTTCTGAGTACTTCTTCCACAACTATTTCTTTTGTAATTTAATTGCAAATTTCATCAGGAAGTTTACACCACTAATATAAACTAAGAGGGTTCCTGCAGCTAATGACTGTTTTTTTTTATAATTAATCTGAATTATTATCTCATTTGGTCTATAAAATGTCAGAATATAGTGGAAAAATAATAAGATAAGATAACATCCTCAGATTGCTTGTTTTGTTCGACCAACAACCCAAAGGTTTTTCATTTACTGTATAAGATAAAGAAAATAAGAACATCCTCCACAGTTAAGAAGCAGAACCCAAAGAAAGTTTTGCATTTTCTCTTGTAAACAAACTGAAAAGATAAATCGATTATCAAAATTCTTGCCAGCTAATATTTTAATTGATTAATTGACTAATCCTGTTAGTTCTTGTCCTGCATTAGGAATTGTCTTTAGCTAATTTCCATGGTTGTCTATATTTATATTTCTTATATAAAGTGATAAATGTCTCCTCCGACTCCTCATTAACCTGTTGAAATAAATCTTTCCGCCCAGGTCTTCGTCATCGTCTGGTTCGGCTCCATCATCATCACCCTGAACTCCAAGCTGCTGGGCGGCACCATCTCCTTCTTCCAGAGCCTGTGCGTGTTGGGATACTGCATCCTGCCCCTGACGGCGGCCATGGCCGTGTGCCGGATCGTCCTGGTCGGCGGCTCGGGGACGGTGAGCTTCGCCGTGCGTCTGGTGGTGGTGACGGCGTCCTTCGGCTGGTCCACCTTCGCCTCCACGGCCTTCCTCGCCGACAGCCAGCCGGCCAACCGCAAGGCGCTGGTGGTGTACCCGGTGTTCCTCTTCTACTTCGTCATCGGGTGGATGATCCTGACGTTCTCGCCGTCACAGTAGAGGAGAAACTAAAGGGAGCGTTTGTTGAACGGACAAAGGTGAGGGAGGTTTTTGTGGAGTGAAAGAACTCAAACAAACACCGGTATCTGCCTTGGAACGAAGATGAATGACTACTGACGTGACTGTGAGTGTTTCTGGGCCTCTGATGAAGCATTTAGACTCACAGGACACCAAAATAATTCCCTTCAGGTGAAGCTCAGATTCAGAGAAATCCGGTGGACGCTGTGATGCAGATGGAGAGTTAAAAAGCTGATGAATAAGTTCACATTTAGGAGCCTTGTAAAAAAAATAAAAAAAAAAGTCCATAGGCTTGTATATAGAAATGCTCTATGAATGTTTGAACTCCCAGGGCTACCTACGCGTGTTATTATTTTCCTCCTGGTCTCTCTGGGTGTGTTGGAAACCTCATTCTGTCTCAAGGACACTGTTTTAAAAACATCCTGACAGCTCACGTTTCACACTAAATTCTTCATTTTCAAACATTTAGCAGATGCTTTTCTGCAGCTTGACTAAGAATGTTTCTTTTAGTATTTTGGGGGGTATTTTTGTTTTATTAGTGGAGAGAGAGAGAGATTGTGAAAGACATGCAGCAAAGGTCTCCATTCAGACTCGAACAGGGCATGTCTCGGCTCCTTTAATTAAACCCCATCGGCACTCGCATGTCTGTACAATAAATATGAAGCTTCAGCCAGTTAGCTTAGCTTAGCATAAAGACTGGAAACAGAGGGAAACAGCTAGCCTGGCTCTGTTCAAATGCAACAAAATCAACCTACCAGCACCTTTAAATCTCAAAATAATTATCCTGTTATGTCTCGTTCAAAACAATAATTATTCTTTCCATTTTATAGGGGGTTAGGTACTTTCACTTTAACATAAAGTGTTTCATCAGTCAGCCTTTGTCTGTGCTGGTTCTTTGAGGTCTTCTGGTTTAAAATGGAAGAACAAACTCAAGTGTCTTGGCTGCAGAAACTGCAAACAACTATCTGTAAAGAGGTCAGAGCTTCCTGTTAGGAGAGAAGATTTAGGAGAGAGTTATGATCACAGGACACAGACGGCACCACAGGTGTTTTCTTCTGGAAAAATACGTTATAAAATGCATAGACTATGGTTTGTGTTTCTTCTTCTTGTAGATAACTGACCAACTGTCCCTCTTTTTTGCAACAACGTTAAACAATCCAACAGGGAGAACTGATTTCTAACAAAGCGCTGTGTGTCTGTTGGTGATTAGAGTGACGGATGATGACTTTTTGTTTTCTTTCATCGTCATGATCTCTGTCTTTACCTCCATGTTAAACCCACAGCTGAAGGATCACACTTTCCTGTTGACTATTTGCATGCTGATTTTATGCTCCCTGCAAAACAGCATTCTGGGAAATGTAGGAGAACAGTACCTGATTTAGAAACAGACACAGCAGATTGAGGAAAAGTGGGTTCATCAAAAAAGAAAATTGCAGAACTTCATTATAGAAAATCGACTTTTTTTTTTTTCATAAAGTGATGTGAAATCTCTGCTTCTCCTCCCTGATGCTTCCTGTTCAGGCTGACATTTCCACCTTCTACTAACCTGTCTGATGACCTTTGACTCTGTCGGTCTGCAGATAACCTATTCTTCATATTCAAATCACTGGGTCTTTCTTTGATTTCTTTTAATTTATATGTATTCGTTTACATCAACAAATGAGAAAGATTAAAATATATTTCATCAGCTGTGATTGTATATCTCTATTTTTTCAGCCTACCCACAGACTCAGCTCTGTTCAAACATCTAAATAATTTCCATACATTATGATTTGCTATGTTACCTTATTCAACATTTTAAGGCAATTTCAATTCACAATTAACATTCTAGTTAAATTCTGTCGCCTCAACACAAAATCACCTAAAATGAGGTTTTCTTGCACTGTAAATTCTTCTCTACATCAAGTTATTACAGACTACAAAGAAAACACTTTTTGGAAACTATTCTTTGTTTAACAGAATAACTGCGAGTGGTGCAGCAGGGACCAAAAGTACCATTATAGTACCTGTAACAATAAATATAGTTGAAGTTAAACACAGAGTACAACGAGTATAGTCTGCGTTTAAAGATCATTATATACAGTCTACTAGCACACTCACTCACTAAACCTGTTGGTCTGCATTCTGTATTACACAACTGAACTGGCTGCTCACATGTTCAACTCATGAAACAAATAAATAAGTGTGAAATGAATGAATACAGAAAGACAGAAAATACAAACGTTGACTGCAGACATTTAGATCCAGAACAAAACAAAGTTTATAGAGACAGTGTTTGGTTTAGTAGTCCACTTTTCAGACTGGAAACTGCTTTCAAAGAATATTTGTAATGATGTAACAAGAAAATAAGACAAAAATGAATTTGATTTTATTCTCGAGACATAAAGTGAAATCGGATTGTAGGAAACGTCCAGGGCCGGCTCTAGCCCTTTTGGTGCCCGAGGTCAAATAAATAACTGTATTTATTATAATAAAGATAAACAATTGGTCCCTGATTTTGTTGGCTGAAAAGTGTTTCCTCAGTTTCACTACAATTTGCAATTTTATTAACAAATAAGTGTGGCCGGGAAGATGAAAAAGTGTGAGAAAGAGAATTACAGGTGTAGTTCTTTCTTTCTTTATTTGTTCCTTTGTTACCTCAATGCAGAAAATGAGAAAAGGCGCCCATTATATATATATAAATATATATATGTACATACTGTACATATATATATACAGTACATACTGTGTGTATATATATAGTATACTGTATATACAGTACATACAGTATATATATATATACATACTGTATATATATATATATATATAGTACATACTATATATATATACTGTATGTATATACAGTATATATATATAGTACATACTGTATATACATACACTATATAATATTCCTCATTTTCTGCATTGAAAAAAATAAATAATTATAAATAATTATCATTCATAATTTTATAATTCATAAATTCATAGTACCTATTAATAATCATTATAAATAATAACTATAAATAATAATAATAATAATATAATATATTATGTAATAATAATATATTGTAAAACAGCAGCAGCTACACTGTAAAAAAAAAAAGCTAGCAGAACTCAAAATTGTAAGGTAACAAACTTCAGCAGAGTTTTAAGTTGGGCAATTAAACATAACATTTTAAGTTTTGCTTTTGAGTTTGCTCAACTTTCAATTCTCATTTCTGTTAACTCAACTCAAGTTGCAGTAACTTATAATTTCATATTGTAACAACTTTGAATCCTTACTTCTGTTAACTTAACTCTAGTTGCAGTAACTTAAACCTGTACATAGTACCCACTTAATTTCAGTTGAGTTCATTTAGTGGAATAGGTTAGAGTAACTTCAAATTGTGCACTGCAACAGTTAAGGTAAGTCAAATATATAAATTAGGACCAATAACTAGCCATCAAATTATAAATAATTACAGATGCAACATTACCTTCAAAACTTCTTTTTTTAATTAATTAAAACACAGCCTATCCAAACCTTTGGAACAAGGCCAAGTAACTGCTGAGACCCATAACTGTCCCAGTCTTAGCACTTAACTAACATGAAGCACACTTAACATTGTATACTAGTATGAATCACATCTTGAACACCATAATACAATGAGGTAGCAGTTGTGACCTTAGTAAGATAAAGTTAAAGGGAAAAGTCAGCACTTCGACAGTGAGACTACTAAAAAGAGTACACTCATCTACGTAAGGGATAATGTACAGCGAGCCGGTCATTGTTGTAAAAGGAACGTTGAGCGGCATCGCCCTGAAGGGGATTCTTTCACAACAATGACCTGCTAGCTGTACATTATCCCGCTTATTACACGGCTACTTACTTAAGAAATCAATAATTTGACACAAAACGGTCTGTCAGAGTCTGACATCAGAGCTGCGCCCATAGCAACGGTCTGCTATAAAGACATAACAGACCGCAGAACGCCGTAATTAACCAATCAGAATCGAGTATTCAACAACGCTGTGTAATAAACCATGATAAAATACAAAACATAAGATTCAGTTACCACAAGAAGTAGCTCATGGGTTGAAATGGAACTCCAAACAGAACAATTGTGATCCAGAACTGTCAATCTAATAAAACTTTAACAATAAAATAACAAGGCAGCCCAATGGTGTGTGTCATCAATTTACACACTATTCAATCTTAACATAAGCCACGTGGTTAACAATATCCAATAAGGTGCAGGATAAATGTAAGAGAGCATTCAGGCACGTCGGAGCGCAAGAGATGGGCAGGTAAGGAGACATAGAAGAGGAGTTCGAGGTAGATACAAGTTTGTGAGTTGCAGAGAGACAGTTATCGTGTTGGCTGGACAGAAGGGGAGAGTTTTAGAGGTCAGAATTTGAGTGAGATTGGGAGAATATGCAAATTAAGTAAGAAAGTTAGACAAGTTAAGGTGACCGATTGAGAGAGGAAAGAAGATGGCGAGAGAAATGGAGAAACGGGAAAAGGGAGAGGAGAGGTGGGGAGATTGAACTTAAAATCAGAGGAGGTAGAGGAGGATCCATCTCAGGCAACTGAGATTTAAGTCATTCTACAAGGGGCAACAGGAACCTCTGCAATTCAAAACTGTCCCAGACCCAACATTATCAGCTAGCTCGGTGGATTCACTGAAGGAGTTTGTTTTTGAAGAATCGGACCCTTGCAGAGAGATCAGTTCCAAGTTCCATGAAAACTTTCTGAATGGTTTCGAATGTGTACCTCAGTTCTTTTGGGTACTGGAGGTTTAAAGCGTAGATCAGCCCAAAGAGGTAAGTAAAAGCCGCTGGCAGGTCAGGGAGATCCTGGAGGACGATGTTGTTTTCTTCTACAACAACAGCAACATTAATGACTGTTGCAGGAGCTGAACTGTCATCATCCTCCAACACAGTGAGGATACCCACGATGAGGCCCTTCGTCTGCTCCTCTTCTGGGTCAGTGGCCTTGTGATGACAAACAGAAAATGACCAACGCATGAATAGTAAATCAAACTGAAAGACATTTGGCATTAAAAAACTAAAACGGGTCTATGTGGATCTCTTAGGGTTAAACATTTCCATATCATACCCCGCAACCAAAGATTTAACCCCCATATACATGAAACCATTTACATCAAGTAATAGCCAGCAAAGTACAACTCTTGAAGACACTGTGGGCATTGGGACAGATAAAGAGAACAAGGAGGACAGTGGGACAAAATGGCAGAGAGGCAAAGGTTGAAGTCAAAGAGAGTCTATTTTTAATAACAGAATAATAATAAATATATACATTTTCTACTAATAACCACTCACCAGACAGTTCCTGAACAGCTTCTCATGACTGTCACAGAGACACAAGGGGAGGCCCTTCAAGGCTGCAGTCTGTCGATGTGCTATGTGAGATATCTGAAACACAAAGGGTTGGGAGAAAAATTACACCAAGATGTAACTAACATGAAGAAAGCTGAGAACAAACATGGAAACATGCTTCCCAGTTTGTGTTAAAGCTGCATTTATTATTATTTATTTTTTTGCCCACTTAGGTGCAGGACTCAACAGACTGAAACAATCACACACACTTGATATATTATGGCCTTATAAGGTTGATTATATGGCAAACAGCTGTCCTCTTCCACATCCAGCGAATACCTGTTGAATGAAAGTCTAAGATTTACTCCTTTTAACTTCTGATATAAATAGCTGGCTTTTTAGGTGTTAGATGTTCCACTTTCTTCACCACCGTGTCGCTATCTTTGTCTGTCCCTTAGGTAGTGTACAGTGGGTTTATTCTGATGGTTTGTCACTATGAGCAACACCTTAAATTTGACCCATTGTTTATTTAAAAATATTGATTAGTGCAGCTTTATAAAAAGAAAAAAAACACAATTCCTTGTTATACATTTATTTCCATAATGTCCAGAATGATGAAATTATTAATTCTAAAAATTCACCTCTTTATCCAGTCTGTTAAAGAGTTGATCCATCTCAGGCAGTAAAGCTGTCCGCTTAGCCCGATAGAGTTTAAGGAGCCTTGGAGTGTGCTGATTAATGGCTGCTCTGAAGTTGTCTATTAGGTCCTTGTTGGTGATCCGAAGAAACTCTTCCCTGATCTGTTGAACAACAGAACCTCAAACGTAAATGGCCAATACAAAGTCAATACAATTTCAACACCATCCTCATGTTAAAATACATATTTTATTAACCCTCATCCTGGGGACCCCAAGAAAAATCTACTGTAAGAAGCAACCATCATAGCACCATGTTAACCTATGTCATCTCAAAACATTATTAGTGTAATTAATGTCATCCTTCAGGAGACATTAATTACACTAATAATGTAGTCTGTGCCAAAACAGAGAACATAAGTAAATCTGTTCTTGATCAGGATAGGCATTCACTTCAAAAACTGCTTGAGCAATCTTATCCAAAATGTTCATCTTCATGTCTCTGGTTATGCTGATACCTTCCTTGTTTTTTTCATATGCCTCATTGCCTTTGCATAACTTCAATTCCACATCATAGGAAAAGGCTGGAATGGGAAAAGGTGAAGGCCGCTCTGATATACTTCACAGATAGCTCTTGTACTGCATTAATTTCAATCTGAAAGACAACGGTGACAATTTGCTGGAAATCAGCAAAGCAGGCAGTGGAAGAATAATTAATGATGTGGTTAATTTTGCTCAAACAGGTTCTGGCATATATAACATATCAATTTAATGTAATTGTAAACAGTAGACTGCTCTCTGGAATTGACAGTATTTTGACAAATTTAATACAATATTCGGTCCCATTCATTTCGAAAGTTAAATTTTTTAGAATAGCTTATGCAAAGAGTCTTCACGGGGCTCTCCACTCCTCCACTCAGACCTCACAAGCAAACATGGAGGTGGCAGAGCCGAAATGGCGGCGCTATCGGTACTAACAGAGCTAACAGAGCTAATAGAGCTAACAGTGCTAATAGAGCTAACAGAGCTAACAGAGCTAACAGAGCTAATAGAGCTAACAGAGCTAACAGAGCTAATAGAGCTAACAGAGCTAACAGAGCTAATAGAGCTAACAGTGCTAATAGAGCTAACAGAGCTAATAGAGCTAACAGAGCTAACAGAGCTAATAGAGCTAACAGAGCTAACAGAGCTAATAGAGCTAACAGTGCTAATAGAGCTAACAGAGCTAATAGAGCTAACAGAGCTAATAGAGCTAACAGAGCTAACAGTGCTAATAGAGCTAACAGTGCTGACAGAGCTAACAGTGTTAACCGGAGGGGGACGGAAGACGGACGGACTTGACTGTGGCCGCTACGGGCGACGGGCATTTGTCCTTGACGGAGGTCTAAACTCTACAAGTGGCTTTCTAGTTAAGACACTAAGCATTCAGTTAACTAACGTACACGTTAGTTCAAACAGCAACACTACCGTTAACCGTTACTCACCAACACCGTCTAGAAGTCACCACAATGTCCTGTTAGCATTAATAGCTTAACGGTTAGCGCAGTTTAGCCGTTGACCCCTCTAGCTGTAATACTGTAACAACATTTTACCGTAACGTAATTACACACATTAATACCATTCAGACTAACCAGTCAGAAACAACGTCCTCTCTGTTTGAAAGCTTCTTGTCCATACAAGCCTTGCTAGCATTAGCTAGTCGCTAGCTTTAGCTTTAGCTAATTAAGCTAACGTTACTAGTGTTTACGTTAATTGTTGTCATGGTAATGTCTAGAGTTTTTACAGTGTAGCGGTCCAAACATCACTTCAGTTTATCTGTAAATAAACGTGTTTACGTTTAAAACGCAGCGTTCCACACAGTGGACTTTTCTACAGCTTCAGTGTTAACTGTGGATCTAATATAGGAGACTCTATATTCTTCACGAACAGCCATAATTTACCGATTATCCGTTATTCTGTGCCGTTAACCGGTGAAGCGATGGAGAACCTGCCGCAACTTCCTCCTGAAGTCTTGGTCAACGTGTTCAGCTATCTGAGCACGGAGGAGAAGCACGCGGTCCGAGCCAGCTCCAGGCACCTTAAGCAGCTGATTGACCAACCGTCGCTTTGGCGGGACGACACGGTGGTGTTGTCCGACCTGCATCGTTATACAGACGGCTTCTGGGACACACTCAACCGCCGCAAAGTCACCCGGGTGGCGGTGCGACACCTGCGCGCGAAGAGTGGCGGCTGCTCGCCAAGTTCCTGCCCTCCCTCACCGCCGGGTGTTCGCGGACGGAAAGCGGACCTACAATGAGAAGTACCTGGACAACCTGGCCTTGTTCCCGGAGCTCAGAGACCTGGGAGTGCGGAACTTGATATGGGACGAGGCGATGCTCGGCCGGAGTCTGAGTCTGCAGCTGAAGGATCGGATGACTCACCTGAGCGTGTGCAACGTGGATCTGCCGTGCAGGGTGGACTTCATCAACACGGTGGCTCAACTGGTGAACCTCCGCTACTTGCTGTTCCACCAGCAGGATGAGGACTACATGCGGGCCACCGTGAGGCCGCTTCCCTGCGGAGTCTTCCACAACCTCCTGCTGAGCCTCAGGAAGCTCCAGCACCTGTCCTGGGGGATGGAGGTGGAGCCGCCGGAGCACCCAGGTCAGCCGATAACATCATCACCTGTTCACCTGGTTCTCCTGGTCACCTGAGCACCTGTCCTCTTTACCTGTCTCTTGTTACTTCAGACCAGTGCTCCTGCATATACTTTGCATTTACTGAAAATCACCTGTAGTTTAAATTTATAAGTGTCAGCCTAGCCCCAGTTTGAGGCACCCATTAGGGCTGCAACTAATTATTATTACCAGTTAATCCATCCATTATGTTTCCAATTAATCATTTATAAATAAATATCAGAAAATGTCCTAAAGATATTTCATTTACAGGGATATAAAATGAAGAAAAGCAGCAACATCCTCACAGGTGAGGCTGGAAGTAGGTCATGTTTGCTTAGGAAAAATTACTTTAAAGGTTTTATTGATGCGCCACTGTTACCAAGGTCACAGAGATGCCAGAGTCTCTCCTGTAGTCAAAACATGATAGGAGGGTTAAAACACTGAGCAGCAGGGCAGAGCTGTGAGGCCTTCACACAGAGAACACACTTAACTTAAGCAGCCTATTCCCAGTTTTGTGCCTCCCATTAGTTCTGCAACTAGCAGTTGTTATTAATCATTAATCAACCTGTTGATAGTTAAAATTAATTAATTTAGGATTGGGCGAAATGACACACCATAAGATGATAGTTTTGTAAACCATCAGAGAATTTGCCATACTGTTTAAATTGACTAAAGTCTGTAAAATGTCGATCACAAACCCTCCCTCCCTCCTCCTCCTCTTCCTCCTCTGTCCTGTAGGAGCGGCCCGGTACGGCGGCCCGGCGCTGACCAGTCTGGAGCTGGTGGGTTACCCAGAAACCATCCTGATAGTGAACGAACTGAGGAGCCTGACCTCGCTGAGGTCGCTGACGGTCCGCTACAGGTACAGCTGGCTTTCCGATAGTTGTATTATCACTCTTTCCATCCACCACTATTGGTTTTGTGTTATCAGTCCTACTTGTATTAGCTATTACAGCTGCTAGACTGCTATTGTGGCTGCTTCTCTATCTCTCTCTCTCTATCTCTCTCTCTCTCTCACTCTCTCTCTATCTATCTATCCCCTGTTGGGTCTCTAAACTATGGTGTACGGTCATAGACCTGCTCTATATATAAAGCGTCTTGAGATAACTTCTGTTGTGATTTGACGCTATACAAAAATAAATTGATTTGATTTGATTTGATTTGATCAGAGAGGGCATCGGGTGCAGCCTCACGTCCTGTCTGAGCCCCCTCCAACAGCTGGAGTCACTCACCATCATCGGTGAGTCGGACCGTTATCCAGCTCACACTTCTGATTACAGAGTCTGGTTTGGTTTCTTTTAGTCCGGCCTGTTAGAGGAAGATTTTATTTGTAGTTTAAGATCTATCCAGAAGTTTAATGTGACCCTGTACTCTCAGGCGGTAACTCTCTCGCTGCCTATACGACCACCATCCCGTCCAGTGTGACCAGGCTGATGCTGCGTGTGGCCATAACCCTGCAAGACGTGGACTCCATCGCTCCTAATGTCCCGGGACTGGAGCACCTGGACATCGAGCAGAACCGCACCACCGGCAGCCTCTGCAGACGCATCCCCATGCTGTTTCCTCAGCTCAGGACGCTCCGGATATGGTGAGCCAGACAGGAAACCAGCTCACGTTTTTAGACTGGAACCACTCACTTGTTCTTATCTGGATAATGTTCTCATGTCTTATGAACCACATGCAGTTCTTGTTATTTAGTGTCAACAGAGCTCAAACAACATCATTCTTATCTAGGTAAACTGCAAAGGAAACTATCCTCTCCTCATTTCTGTAAAGAAATCTGATGTTAATTTCATGCTGTGTTCGTGCTGTAGTCTTACCCATCGGGTTGGGCGATATTGACAAAATCTTCTATCCCGATATAGGTAATTTCATATCTTGATAATGGTATATCCCTTACATTCTGAATTATCACCCAGCCCTGACTTACCCGTCTCCTCTCTCAGGTTTTTCCATAGAGAACCAGAGAATGACCTGCTGAGCCTCCACCATTTGCGACACCTGGTGCAGCTGGAGCTGCTGGTGGACCCCTTCATCCTGAGAGATTACCTGAACGGCCACCCGTGGCCCAGCCCCTGCGTCCAGGGGCTCATGAACCAGCTCCGAGAGCTGTCCGAGAACAGGATCACCGTCATCACGACGATGCACCAGAGAAACCCGCTGCGAGAGTGTGACTGTGTGGGAGAGGAGACTGAGGAGGGGGAGGTAGACTTTATACCTCCTGAAGAAGAAGAAGAAGAAGAAGAAGACGACAGAGTCGCCATCAGAGACGGGAACAGAAGGTTGACATAAAAGGCATTAAATGAGGCGTACTGAAGGTTGTCGGACTTTCTAGTTATTTATTTTAGTTTTAGTTATTAATTAGTAATTTGTGCTCCAAAGTCCAAGTTATTTAATTATTTATGTTTCAGTGTATTCTGTTGTACATGTGTTATTATATTAAAATGTAGTTAAGACCAAATCTGACTTGTTAACTACTTGTTGACTTTTTTTTATAATAAAAAAATATGCAAAACAAATACATAATTGGCTAATTAAGCTAAATTGACATACTTTCCCTTTCTAGCTGTCTCCCGTCACTGAATATATCATATTTGATTAACTAACACATTGCTAACTAAATCCAGTCCTAGTGAATAAAAACAGCTAAACAAGTCGGCTACAAGCTAAACTTTAGCTAGTAAACTAGGTTTAGTAATCTCATTAGTTTAGAAGAGAGCTAGCAAACTGTGGAAACTCTCGCGAGATTATCGTAAATCGTCGGACAGCGAGTCTCGCGAGAGTTTTTGATCTCAGCTCAGATTTCGCAATTTGCGGGCTACCTTCTAGATATGACTAAGAAGAAGAAGCGCTTTTGAGAGGAAATTACGATTTAGCATAGTTAAGGTACATATTTAAATGCAAGAAATTGTAAATTAATACATTATATTAATTTCAAGATAGTTATTAAAAATGGTAGAGTGCAGTTTTAGCTTTTCTTTGGAAAATAAGTTGTGTATAAGAATAAAAAAGCAAATAAAAGCAAATGCAATTAAAAACAATAAGTGAAATCATAACGCTGAGGCAATAAATTACTATTAAAAGTAGATGTAACACAAAATGGCAGAAGTGGATACTTAAAACCAGATTAACATGAAGATTTCCCTTCATTTGGCCCAAACGTTGATAAACAGCCCTGTGTCCAGGGACGTCCACATACTTTTGGATATTCAATATGACATCTCCACAAATTATTTAGTCTGAATCAAATGTCACACAAGAAAGAGACGGCACAAAAATAGATATTTAAAAAAGGTTTTATATAAAACTGAACCTTTATAAAATATTTAAACACCGGAAAGCTGCAGAACAGAAATTCCGTTTTAACTTTTTCATAGAAGAAGCTGCAAACAGAGATGAAAGATGAAAGATGAAAAGGTTTATAGTCACATGCACTGCTTAACTTTGTTGAAATGTGCATGAAGAAACAACCTTCAGCATGCTTTCTTTACTGCAAAAGGCTAAAGGTAAACTTTCTCTGACTAGGAGGCAGGTACAGGATCAGTTTTCAACAAGTGAATGGCTGTAAAATTGCAAAAAGAAAACTGGGAATTTCTTCAGCTCTGAGGAGTTAGTCAAGGTGTTTACATTCAGTCACTGATTAAAAAACCCCAAGTTAAAACAGTTTAAAATGTAAAAAAACATTCACATTTTCTATGATACAGAACATTTCAGATTATAGGAAATTCATTACAATAACAAACTTATATCAACACTTTAAAACAGCAGCTCCAGTCAGGACGCAGGTTGACTTCTTCATCACCACTTGAATTTTGGGTACGTTTTTGGTTTTTCTGAATCGAGGAAAAAGAATCAAGCAAATAAGTCGATGTGTGAACATTACAAAATAAGATTATTGTGGTATTTACGGTAAAATATGGAGCATTTTGAGTTGTCATTCAAAGAGAAAAAGCTTAGAAAAATTCATCCTGGTAAATGTTTTATTGCTAAAAACTAGATATATGGTCATGAAGTTTGGAACAGACATTCAGGGTCCACAGGCATACGAACGTAGCTTGTTAGCATGTTAACAAACCACAGCGGAGCAGAGAACAGTGTACAAACTACTGCAGAAAAATAGTTTTTAGGATGTGTACCTTCAGGAACAAAGTCCAGTGTGGTGAGACGGTTGATGTTAGTGGTCGCCGTGGCTTCTTTCCACACGTCATCTGATGAGAACAGAGTTTCAGTAAGTGAGGATTATTTCACAAAACATTTAAGAGAAAAGACAAACATCCATCTTCAGAGCCCACCTCCTCCTCATCTTACTGTAGGAGTCTTTAGACTGTATTCACAACGTTTCAGCATGTTTTATACAACAATTAACACATTTTAATTATAAATTGGTGTAATTTCCATTTAGCAAATCCGTCTCTGTCAGGTAGAAACTATATGTCATAATGTAAAGCCGGGTTTATGCTTGCTGTAGTGTCCCGGAAGGCTCCGCAAGCTGTCGCAGCGCTCAGTCGTGCACCATGTTTGTATTCAGGTCTAATTTTCTTCTACTGTGGGTGTACATTTTATTTTTATTTTCAGATTTTTCATCTCTTCTTCTCTCAAGTTTTAGGGATTAAAAGGAAGGTTGTAGGAGTGATTTACCTGAGATATGTATGTTCTCACAGGTTCTGGCTTTGAGTGACGGTTTATTTGTTCTGGAGTTACCCGACGAGTTGGAGGGTCCGGACTCGTTACTCGTCACATCCACCGCCACCTGACGATGACGCCGTGATTTGGGGGCCTGAGAGACGAAGGTATACATTCATTATTTTTTCATTTTGCATCCTACACATTTATATATAGCGTAATAGACACTTTTTAAAGAAATTGAAATGTTCATTTGTTACATATTTAAAGAAATATTAATAAAACTAAATTTATAACATGAATCACAAACCTCTGCTGCCTCTCCGTAGGCCTTTGACTTGATGGAGGCGAGGAGTGAGGCTCTGTTGGAGCACTGAGGACACAAAACAGGCGGTTAGTCAACAGCGCCAACATCTGGACAAAGTTATTATTACAGCCGAGGGACTTCATGTGATTCACTTCAGTTTGAGTATTAAATATCCTGCAGGAGACACAAGGTGCAGTAGTGATGCTTTAAACCCTTCAGTAAAGTTGAATGAAGTGTAACTCACCGCCTGCTGAGATGACGTTCCCTCACCGCTGTCTTCATCTTCATCACGACCACCCTGACAGGACACAAACGAAAAGCATTAAAATAATATTATGTCTTGTTGTTTACACAAAACACAGTTTCATTTTAACAAACAGCTGTAGAAAGTCTCACCTTCCTTTGCTGCCACTTGTAGAAATCCACCACAGTGCTGCGTAGCTGAGGGACGAGGTCTTTACGGATCAGGTTGACGGACGAATCCGCCTGCTCTGACGTCGAAGTGAAAGAAGTCTTCAGCTTCCCATAGAGCTCATGAATGTTGGACAATTCCTGTAAGAAGACAAACACAACACATTTAGTACTTTTAATAATCCACATTTAAAGTGTTAGAGTCGAGTCTATGCTCACCTCCAGCAGGTCGATGTTGATCAGCTCCTGTGGACGAGACGCTCGCTCCATGAACTCCTCGCACGGCGCTGAGCTCTCCACCTTCCTCTTCTTCTTGTAGACAAGCTGGCAGGAGAGGAGGAGGAGGAGGAGAAAAAGGAGAAGCACAAAGAGGAGAGAGGGGAATATGAATCTGTAAGCTAGTAGGCTAGTAGGTTCCTTTCTCTGGGTTGTAAGAATAAATAGACATAAACATAACCATAATTAGTAAATGCCATGTCCTCAAAATGATGCTGGAGTGACAGTAGGTGTCCCATTTCATGAACATAATTCCTCCATATTTTCATCTCTCTCTTAAAGTATATCTCCGTTTGGGAGAGCTAAGTTGCTCAAACCGGGACAGAACCACTGAATCTCCACATAATATTCCTACATTTAAATGATATTTAGGGTTTGAAGTGAATATCAAATGTGTGTTGATGTAAGGTGGGCAGCTCACCAGAGTGGGCATGGCAGTGAAGTTGAAAGCTTTGAGGAACATCAGCTGTCGGAGGATGTAAACGGCGTCGATGTGCTGAGCGTCCACAGCGTCCTTCTCAAACTTGTTCACGTCCTCCCAGTCCTTCAGCGACAGACGGATCTGTAGACAGAAACACAACAACAACTTTATTGGACTGTATTTAATGTACGGCCGACCCTTTAGAGAGCATGTGTTGTGTTCCTGACCTGCTCTGAGGGCGAGGCGGTCTGACATTTAAACAAGCTGTACAGCAGGTAAAGTCCTCCCACTCTGATCTGGAAGCTGTACGGAGGCATGAAGAAGCTGCTGGCAGTGTCCAGAATCAGACGGCTGAACGCTCGCTTCTCATGGTCGGTCACAGTGCCGCTGCAAAACAATAATAACAACATGTAACACGTGTTAAATACTGAAAATGTCAAATAAAAAAAAAATATTCATCTACATTTATTGTTATTATTTCATTATTTTAAAGTAAAGTAGACAACTGTCTCTGCAGCCCCATATTTACAGGCAGTGTTTGGACACAGTTCATCTCCTTATATCAGAAGATAAAGTGATATTTAATGATAAACTCACTAGAAGATGTGAGAGTCCATTATTTTCAGGTAAACTCACTAGAAGATGTGAGAGAAGTTCATTATTTGAAGGTAAACTCACTAGAAGATGTGAGAGAAGTTCATTATTTGAAGGTAAACTCACTAGAAGATGTGAGAGAAGCTCATTATTTTAAGGTAAACTCACTAGAAGATGTGAGAGTTCATTATTTTAAGGTAAACTCACTAGAAGATGTGAGAGTTCATTATTTGAAGATAAACTCACTAGAAGATGTGAGAGAAGTCCATTATTTTAAGGTAAACTCACTAGAAGATGTGAGAGAAGTTCATTATTTGAAGGTAAACTCACTAGAAGATGTGAGAGAAGTTCATTATTTGAAGGTAAACTCACTAGAAGATGTGAGAGAAGTTCATTATTGTAAGGTAAACTCACTAGAAGATGTGAGAGTTCATTATTTTAATGATAAACTCACTAGAAGATGTGAGAGTTCATTATTTTCAGGTAAACTCACTAGAAGATGTGAGAGAAGTTCATTATTTGATGGTAAACTCACTAGATGTGAGAGAAGTTCATTATTTGAAGGTAAACTCACTAGAAGATGTGAGAGTTCATTATTTTGTGGTAAACTCACTAGAAGATGTGAGAGTTCATTATTTTGTGGTAAACTCACTAGAAGATATGAGAAGTTCATTATTTTGTGGTAAACTCACTAGAAGATATGAGAAGTTCATTATTTTGTGGTAAACTCACTAGAAGATGTGAGAGTTCATTATTTTGTGGTAAACTCACTAGAAGATGTGAGAAGTTCATTATTTGAAGGTAAACTCACTAGAAGATGTGAGAGTTCATTATTTTGTGGTAAACTCACTAGAAGATGTGAGAGTTCATTATTTTGTGGTAAACTCACTAGAAGATGTGAGAAGTTCATTATTTGAAGGTAAACTCACTAGAAGATATGAGAAGTTCATTATTTTGTGGTAAACTCACTAGAAGATATGAGAAGTTCATTATTTTGTGGTAAACTCACTAGAAGATATGAGAAGTTCATTATTTTGTGGTAAACTCACTAGAAGATGTGAGAAGTTCATTATTTGAAGGTAAACTCACTAGAAGATGTGAGAGTTCATTATTTTGTGGTAAACTCACTAGAAGATGTGAGAGTTCATTATTTGAAGGTAAACTCACTAGAAGATGCGAGAGTTCATTATTTTGTGGTAAACTCACTAGAAGATGTGAGAGTTCATTATTTGAAGGTAAACTCACTAGAAGATATGAGAAGTTCATTATTTTGTGGTAAACTCACTAGAAGATGTGAGAGAAGTTCATTATTTGAAGGTAAACTCACTAGAAGATGTGAGAGAAGTTCATTATTTTCAGGTAAACTCACTAGAAGATATGAGAGTTCATTATTTTCAGGTAAACTCACTAGAAGATATGAGAGTTCATTATTTTGTGGTAAACTCACTAGAAGATGTGAGAGTTCATTATTTTGTGGTAAACTCACTAGAAGATGTGAGAGAAGTTCATTTCCCTCCAGACTTTAGAGAAGATCTGGAATCGGACCGACTCGGTTCTCTGGAATCGACTCAGCAGCTCGACACAGTCAACCTTCACCTGTTTACCACAGAAATCCATCTCACTGACAACTCCTGCAACCTGCGACCGGTTAAAACTAATAAAATATATAATTAACGGTTAAATAAAGAGACATGTTCAGGATGAGCGGTTGAAGATGGATGGATGTTCAGGATGTAAACAAACACACGACTCAGAAACGACTGTCGACGGTTTAGTGCGTCATCAGTACCCGACGTCTTCACCAGCCTCCGTGATGCTTTCAGGTACCGTCACAAAGTAAGAAAAAGTTACATAAATCAAGATTCAAGATTCCAGATGTTTATTGTCCAGCCGGTTATACAAGCTCCATTAAAATAATAAGTTATATTACAATTATAAAAGGAAATACTTTGTACAAGGGCATATTAAGAACATATATATTAAGAACATATACAGTATATGCAGTATAAGATATACTTTTGTGTGAGAAGGTGAGAAGGATTCTACCAGAGGGCAGGAGGGAGAACAGGCTGTTGTGAGGGTGTATTACATACCTGTGTGTATGGTATTATTTTTTGTAGATGTGCTAAATAACAATACTATAGTTACAACACTAACAATAAGATAGTTCGTGTTATTGTTATATTTTTTTTACATAATGATTGTTTATTGTTTATTTGTTTTTGCACAATTTAAGACTATACAACATAACAAAAAAATAAAGAGGCAAAAAAAACACTGGGCTTATCTGAAGCCTCCACCTAGAGACAAGATTAATATAAAGGATTGTTTGAAAACTGTTGTTGTTGTTAGTAAATCAAACAGGGGTGGGAGGTTAAATACGTTGACAATAGGAAACATAGATATTCCTTTAATAGTCCGACAGTGGGGAAATATGCAGTGTACAGCAGCAAAGGGGATAGTGCAAAAAACAAGATGCATCAGCTAACACAGCAAAAAAAGAGCTAAACAAAATATGAACCATTTAAATAGACGAAAGTATAAAAATAGGAGCAGTATATACAGTATTGACAATAAACAGACTATTAACAAAATTGTAATTTAAGTAAAGTACAAACAGGAAATGAACGAAAATATAGCAAAATATGCCAAGTAATGAGAACTAAAACCTTATCTCCGCACACATAAAAATCACTCTAAATTAAAACAAGTTACCTGGTTCATACCTGGTTCATCTTTTTAGTTTTTGTTTTTTTATTATTATTAATTTGCACAAGTAATTTAAGTAAAGTACAAACAGGAAATGAACGAAAATATAGCAACAAATGCCAAGTAATGATAACTAAAACATTATCTCCGCACACACAATAAAATCACTGACTTAAAACAAGTTACCTGGCTCATCTTTTTAGTTTTCTTTTTTTTTTATTATTAATTCACCATTCAGAGGCATTCCCTTTAAACGGCGGCCGCATTATCGAGCCAACGGGGGGGTACTTTTGACTTGTGACTTTTGCTACTATAACGAAAAAGCAAATACAATTGCAAATTAAACAATTACAAGTTACAAGGGTTAAAAGATCAACACTCTCTACAATATAAAGAGCACTTGTGTTCAAATATAGTATAAGATATAAAGCTAAGTAATCGCTCCCCCCCTCCCTCCTCCTCGCCGCTTGGTGGTATCGCCCATCCCATCTGTTCAGCTCCAGTGAGACTCTGATTGAAGCAGATTGTAGGACGCTCCACCGGGTCGCAATGGCAACCGTCGGAACAGGACAACAGCAGTAACTTTTTGTTTAGTGTTTGTAATGTTACAGAGGCACTATAAGTCGCTGAAGAGACTACTTTCTAATGTGAGAACAATTTCTCAAGTGCTAAAATGTCCCAGGGATGTAGAGTTTCTGTGGAAGAGCTCCAGTGTTGGTGGGAAGTCCCCGCCATAGCGCACTTCTGCTCGCTGTTCAGGACCGCGTTCAACCTGCCTGACTTTGAAATAGAGGTAAAATACAACTATACTTGCTTTCACTAACATGAATGTGTTTCATTGCGGAAATGAGAAGTTGTTTGTGTCAGCTTTTTTGTCTACTTGAGCGCATTTTGTGTGTGTGTGGTAAAACCAGCTTAGCTTAGTGTCCTCTGAACTTCTCCTTCGTTAACGTTACCAAGGCGATCCTGTTAGGTAACTGAGCTAGCACAGCTCGTTAGCACTGCTACAATATAGCTTTAATAATTGCTAATTGCTTGTCCTCAAAGTTGGAAAAAAATGTCACAAGAGACGTCAGCACAGTTTTGTGGTCCGTAGTAACGTTATGAGTTGCTCTAAACGTTATATATCCACGGTGTAACTTTACATAAAAGGTGCTCTTGTAACAACCATGTGCCTCTCGTTTGTTTTCATTCAGCCAGAGGCGCATGTTTATGTTGAAGAGCGACCTTATTTTAGGTCATTCGCATAAAAAGTAAATATGAGAATATGCTTATGTGACAGAGACAAAACGATCTGAAACTTGTGACCATTTAAGTGGTAACCTTTTAGATAGATTTAGGCTAATATTTATGCGACTACTAGACATTAGTTTGTGGAGCGTAAAAGTCGCGCAATAACTTGACTTCTTGTCCTACTTACCTGAGT